>NW_006263555.1:103957-104393 GCF_000469605.1 Apis dorsata | reverse complement strand
ATCTCCATCTTTTTTTTTCTTTTCTTTTTTCGCTCCAGCGTCGAGAGACGGATCCCGGAAGGAATATTATTCTTTCGAACGAGAGAGAGATAGAGAGAGAGAGAGAGAGACTTTCTTCGAGAGATTTTACATCGTCATTTTACACCGTCGATCCACCGAATTTTTCAAAAATCTTCTCCTCGCCGAGGGAAAATTTTCCAAGTTATATTTTCAAAAATAGGGAAAGGTTACGGACGAGGTTTTTACTGACGTTGAAGAAGAAGAAGAAGAAGAGAAGGAAAGNCCATCGTCACCACCACCTCCACCACCACCACCACCAGCACCACCACTGTCATCACCACAAACGAATCCTTTTTTTCCCTCCCTTCGATCAGAGAAGAAACAACTCTTCGTACCGATTCCCGTATCTATCTATTTATCTATCTATTTATTCCCG
>NW_006263555.1:99046-102217 GCF_000469605.1 Apis dorsata | reverse complement strand
TTTTTTATCTTTTTTTTTTTTTTTTTGGTAGGAAGAATTTCAATAAATTTCAAAATTTCGAAATGTTTTTGTGCTATAAGTATTGTAAATTCTACGACTCACTTTCGTGAGTAATTTTTTTTTTCCTCTTTTTCTTTTTTAAAACACGAATACTTGACGTAACGTTTAATTTCTAATTTCGTTTCTTTCGTAATTCTAGCTACTCTCGGAAGAATTGTTATGCTCGCTTATGTTTCTGATAATCGATCGGTTGGTTGGCAATCAAACTTGGCTTTGCTTCGATGATCGAGAATCATCACGATTTTCGCAATATATATATATATATATATATATATATATATATATATATATATATATATATATATATATATATATATATATATATATATATATATATATATATATATATATATATATATATATATATATATATATATATATATATATATATATATATATATATATATATTCAATCGGGATTTCTGGAATCCGTGGCTCGAGATAAGCGACAAGGAGGGGGAAGGGGCAAGGTGGGAAAGGAGGGATTAAAACGAAGTTTTAAATTATGTTTGCCACTTGATGCCATTCGAATGCAATTCTTAGGATCTCACGAAATAAGATCCAAGCTCTTTGCGTTGGGCACGGCCATCTGCTGTGCATTACTTCGCTCTGAAAGTACACAAAGAAACGCTTCCTCGGGTAATGCAAAGCCTTAAATGTCTGTAACGGGCACACTTTCCACGAACCATTTACACTTGTCTTCTTATTAAAAAAAAAAAAAAAAAAAAAAAGAAAACAGAAAGAAAAGGAAAAAAGAAAGAAAAGTACTCGCGAAGAAACTTTTTCGAAACCGTTTGATAATCCGCCGCGAAAAATCATCACCTTCCTTCCTTTCTTTTCCTTCCAGAAAAAAGAAATAAATAGAGATCGTCGCCCATCTCTCTCCCTCCTCCCCCCCTAAAGAAAGAAAGAAAGAAAGAAAGAAAGAAAGAAAGAAAGAAAGAAAGAAAGAAAGATTCGCTGGAAATCGAAAATGAGTCTCGTCGACAAAGAGAACGGACGACGAGGCGTACACCTGATGAAAACGGCGGGGTCTCCGTGACTGCGTCCCGCGGCGTGACCCATTGTTTCCTGTCGCTCCGTCCGTGCCCGTGGTGCGTTTACTTTCGATCATATAATGAGCGGCAATGTAGGCCAGGAACGTCCACGGAATCGTATTTCGCCGTACGAGGCGACACTCAACACCCGGGACCGGCCAGTCGCGTACAGAGAACAGACGATTAACGCGATAGCGTTCCGCGTTTCGCGGTATCCAAGGTGATCGTCGCGTATATATATATATGTATATATGTATATATAAAAGAGACTGAAACTGAGGCCGTGTCGAACCTCTCCGCCTCGGTGAGAATACCGGAAAATGAGAATAATCCATGTCCTCGAGACCATCTTTCCACGGAACGGAGAGACGAAGGTTATGGGATCACCTTGCGTATATTTATCGTCGTTTCTTGCTTCGACAATTTTTCGTTCGTCGATCCATCCGATGAGATACTTAACGAACGAGCGAAAAAAACTTCGAGTTTATCTTTATGGTCTCGTAAACTGGAAGAGGGGGGAGAAAAGTGTTTGGGAAAAAAGTTATATGGTTGTATTGAATACTTTCTCGAGGTTTTGGATTGGACTATAGGTTTGACCGTTGCGAGTTTAAAGTTTTGAAAGAGAAGGTCGATTATATATTTCCGTCTTTTATTATCGTTCCGTTACGTGTACGCTTAGTACAGAGTCGAGTCGTTTACGAATATTGCGATATCGTTTTTTTTCTAAGAATCCTTGTTTCGTCGTTTGGGCCTTGACCACCATCTCCGTTTGCAAAATTCTCACTTCCCGATCGAACGTTCGATCTCGAACGTTCGATATCGCAATATATGGATTACTTTGTCCGGGAGAAAGAGAGTAAATGCGTGCACGCACGTTGTACACAAACGCATGGGAATTTCATCACGGAACGCGCGTTACAAGTTCTTCCTGAAACAAACGAGCGAAAATATTTTCGATTTGCGCAAGATTTGAACAATTTCTTCTTTTAAATTCGAATAATCGTTGCGACATCGATTCATAGGTTAACACGCATTATCGTGTATGATGAAACAGCGAATTTGTTCCGAAAAATTATTCCTTCAAAAAGATTGGATTTACACGTAGGAAAAATTGAATGTGAATTCGTCGATTTACAATAAAACGCGAATAATACAACTTTGATAAGTTATTGCGTTTGAATTTGTTGAAATTTACCCGTAAAAATTGATTCGTCGATTTTCAATTGCCAAGTTTACAGATTCAATTAGTACGTATTATTATATATGATAAAATGTTGGAATTTTTTCGAGGAAAAAAATTATTCAAAAACTCGATTTATTCGTAGGAAAAATTGGCACGATTCGTCGATTTACATTAAAACACGAATAATAAAATTTTGATTGAAGTTATCGCGTTTGAATTTGTTGGATTTAGCCAATTAAAATTTGTATGATTCGTCGATTTACAATTGCCCAATTTATAAATTCAATTGGCACTCATTATTATACGTATAATAAAACACGTATATAATAAAATTTTGAGTTCAAATTTGTTCGAAGAAAAAAATTATCCCTTCAAAAATTGGAAATCAAAAAATTATTACGATAAAAATTGATATGATTTACATGTTCAATTAGCACACATTATTATTATTATTGTACGTGGTAAAACACGAATAATAAAATTTTGACAAGTTATTTCTTTGAAAAATTCATTCGACGATTTACAAATTTTATAAATTCGATTGACACCCATTATTAACTCGTGTTAAGATTATTCAATAAATTGTTATGCGTACGAAAATTCGTTAGGATTTATCACACGTGGGAAAAATAGGCACGATTCATCGTTTGCTTCTCGACTTCATAGATTCAATTAAGCGCTCGTTCATTATACACGATAATACAAATGATAAAACGCGAACAATAAGATTTCGATATTAATCATCGCGCTCTTCTTGGAGGAAAGACGAAAAAAAATTGCTTCGAAAAATTGATGATTTTACCGGACATTGTGCACGCGCGTGCACACAAAACGGTGGGAAAAATTGTTGTTGCCGCGATATTTCGGAGGCGATTTCGGAGGAATAATTTT
>NW_006263555.1:98085-98707 GCF_000469605.1 Apis dorsata | reverse complement strand
CTCGGAGCAGGAGGAGGGGGGGAAGGCGAACCGTCTCGAAGCGTCCGTTGTCGCGCGATAAGCAAAATTCAAGCTCGGCCGTTGCCGCAACGCCAACGTTTCTCAGGCCTGTTGTGCAACGCCGTAATCTCGCCTAATTGCCGCTGCAAGAAGCAATTCGCGATAGACGTTTCAGAGGATTAATTAAGACGTTTCCTAAGACGCCGCTTAATTTCCCCTCCCCTCTATCCATGTGTGTATACATACATATACACACACACACACATATATATATATATATTCACGCGTATATTCGATATACGTTAAACCCTTCGCTCACTTTTCCTTCTCTCGAATATTATAAAATAAAGGATTACGAATACTTTTGAGTTTCTGAAGATAGGAGAGAGAGAGAAAGAGGGGGATATAGCGATCATCGATCGGTTCGAGGCGATAGCGAAAGGGGTTGGTTGTTGTTTGCGAACTAGTCCGGCCGGTTTCCCGATGGGAAACGGACCCCTGTGATTAATAAACATAGAATAGCGGAGCGTCACTCGACGCCGCTCATTAGCATCGAGCATCGATCACGAAAGCGGCCATCACGAAGAAAAAGAGAAGAAGAAGAAGAAGAGAGAAAAAAGAA
>NW_006263555.1:96246-97877 GCF_000469605.1 Apis dorsata | reverse complement strand
TTTTTTTTTTTTTTTTTTTCGTATCGGGCCAAGGTTTTTTCGCAGGGTACGGGGTTCCCCACACCGCAGAAGGGAACGTACGACGACTCGTTTCCATTTCGACGTCTCTTTCCTTGTTTATCGATTAATTTAATAAAGGGAGGGTTGTTGTTGTTGCAGTGTCGGTTTCCAACGGATTCGATGGATCGTCGAGGCTGTTATGGACGATCTGGAGATTGTTTCCAGATTGTTGGTCGAGGATCTTGGACGAGGATTCGAGGAAGAGCGAGAGAGGTGGGCGCGCGCGTTCGAAAACACGCAACGATCTATTTGTTTGTTTTCTCAGCGAAATATTTTTTTATTCGCAACGATCGGTTCGAACGCATCGTTCCGTTGCGCAACGCACGCGTGAAAAACGCGAAAACATTGACCTGTTTCGAGAATCGTTACGTTATATTTCCGAATACGTTACGCTCTTCTTCCACTCCCTCCGGTATTTTTTATTATATATACAAATACGCAATGTGTACAAACTCGCGAAAACAACGATTTGATCGAAACGTACATCGATATTGTTATAAATGTATTGGATATAATACGCATAATGTATACAAATTCACTTTTACGAAAAATTATCGATTCGATCGAAACTGTAAATATGTTGGATATACACGTATACAAATTTTTTTTACACGATGAGTCATCGAATAAAAACAACAATTTGATCGAAACGTAAAATAAATTCACTTTTACGACGATTCGATCGAAACTATAATATATATAATATATATACATGTAAAAATTCACTTTTAAAAATTATCGAACGAAAAGGACGATTTGATCGAAACTATAAATATACTGGATATATACATATACAAATTCACTTTTACGAAAAATTATCGAACGAAAACGACGATTCGATCGAAACTATAAATATACTCGATATACACGTATACAAATATATTTTAACGAAAAAGTATCGAACGAAAACGACGATTTGATAAAGATATACATAGATGCTACTATAAATACACATATACAAATACATTTTTACGAAAAGTTATCGAACGAAAAGGACGATTCGATCGAAATTATAAATATACTCGATATACATATATACAAATATTTTTACGAAAAATTATCGAACGAAAAGGACGATTTGATCGAAACTATAAATATACTCGTATACAAATATACTTTAACGAAAAATTATCGAATGAAAAGGACGATTCGATCGAAATTATAAATATACTCGATATAGATATATACAAATATTTTTACGAAAAATTATCGAACGAAAAGGACGATTTGATCGAAATTATAAATATACTCGATATACATGTATACAAATATTTTTACGAAAAATTATCGGACGATTTGATCGAAATTATAAATATATTCGATATACATATATACAAATATTTTTACGAAAAATTATCGACGATTTGATCGAAAATATACTGGATATATACATATACAAATTTACTTTTACAAAAAATTATCGAACGAAAACGACGATTCGATCGAAACTATAAATATACTCGATATACATATATACAAATATTTTTACGAAAAATCGAACGAAAAGGACGATTTGATCGAAATTATAAATATACTCGATATAGATATATACAAATATTTTTATGAAAAAT
>NW_006263555.1:95512-96189 GCF_000469605.1 Apis dorsata | reverse complement strand
ATATATATATATATATATATATATATATCCATTATACGAAATTTACGAATTTTACGAAAAATTATCGAACGAAAAGAAATTATAAATATACATATATACAAATACATTTTTACGAAAAATTATCGAAAGAAAAGGACGATTTGACGAAGAGGTAGGTGCATCGATGCTACTGCGAATATAGCGGATAAACGAAGCCGGCCGAGAAGGAAGGAAGGAAAGGAAGGAAGGAGCGAAGGAAGGAAGGAAGGAAGGAAGAAAGAAAGAGAAAAGTGCTCGAGAAGCTCATAAACGCATNCTCCTCCTCCTCCTCCTCCTCCTCCTCCCTCCGTTTATCCCCACGTGTTCCGCTACGTTCCTTCAGGCGATTAGGCCTTTCTTCTACCACCACTTATTTTCTTCTTAATATATATATATATATATTTCCAATATTTATATCTTCTCGACAACCAGATTCCATTTTTGGACAGAACTTTATCAGGTTTCGGCTGAGACGAATCGGCCAATTCTTCGAACGCTCGTAAGTGAATTGTTCGATTTCTACGGAAGAAGAGTCGAGAACGTTAACGAGTCGAGATCGACTCGTAGGTGACGTTTCTCGAGAATGGGAGGATGACGGAATCGATGGTATCGAGGTTGATTAAAATCAATCTCGACGAGTGGAAAGGTCGCGAAATCGC
>NW_006263555.1:87701-95306 GCF_000469605.1 Apis dorsata | reverse complement strand
TCTTATTTCCTTAGAATCCCGAATTTTCGAACGAAACCACGATATTCCGAACAATACTTAAACGAAGAATTTGTTTAAGCGAGGGAAATATATACAAGTATATATTATTATTTTGTAAAAATAACATTTAGAAGGAATTTGTTCGGAAGATAATAAGATAAATATTTATTTATCGCGATAAGTTTCCCCCCGTCGCAAGAGATCGATTTTCAATTCAGATTATAAGGTTGGGAAGACGTTAGGAGAGGATGAAGGCCTGGGTGACACTATATAATAAGCTGTTTAATAATCAATGCGCATGGACCAATAATTACGATCGGAGGAAGGAGTGGATATGCAAAGAGGAATCGGCGCGAACTGGTTTCAGACAATGACGACTCCGGTGCGATCGCGTTCGAAGAATAATGCGATCCCTTCTTCTTCTCTCTCTCTCTGTCCTCCTTTCTCTCCTCGTGTTTCGATACGCTCTCGATTGTCCCCGTAATTTTTGATACGCCAGACAACGAATCGCGCCCTTTTTTTTTTTTCTCACGTTCCTTTCTTTTATGCCTACGTTGTAACAAGCAGCTGCGTCTTCGAATTCGTCTTCTTCTTCTTTTTTTTTTAATTTCAACCCATGATTCGTGGAAAAAGATTTTAAAAAGTTTCTTCGAGTTTTAATGGGCTCGATTGAAATTTGATTCGATCGAGACGAGAGAATATATTTTCTTTGCTCCATTATTACTCGATGAGTAATTTTACATGTATAAATAATAATATATAATGTATAAATATATAATATTATATATATAATATAATAACATAGTAAAATGTATAATATATAATGTATAACTAATAATAAATAATAATATAAATAATATTTAATTTTATATTGCAATAATTATTTATTCGACTTTTATTATATGCTACTCAATTCATATATATAATAATAATATACAAGTTGAGTCTTTACATGTACAAACTCAACGATCATATTTAATGTTACAACAAGTATTTATACTTTGGAATCATATAATTCTACTTCTATTATACTGTTTTTATATATAGAAACTCGACAATATTCAATTCAATTCTATGTTATAAGTATAAATATTCGATCACTTTGAAATTCTATTACATTGAGTTTAATTCACATATAATAATATACAAGATGAGTCTTTATATATTATACAAACTCAATTATATTATATTTAATCAATTTTATATTGGAACAACTATTTAATCGACTTCTATTATATGCTACTCAATTCACATATAATAATAATATACAAGATGAGTTTGTATACAAACTCAATGATTGTATTTAATCAATTTTATGTTACAAGTATTTATACTTGTCATTTTGGAATCATATAATTTGATATTCACTAGTCCTTCTATTACTCGATTCACACGTAAATACACAAGAATCTTATGAATCTTTACATATATAAACTCAACAATATTTAATTCAAGTTTATAATATTACATAATACTACAACAAGTATAAATATTCAATAAATATTCACTTTGCAATCACACGGAATGCAAAATATAAATATGGTGGAATTCGACACTCACTAATCCACTTTTATTATATTTAACTCAATTCACACACAATAATATACAAGATGAGTCTTTACATATATATATATAAACTCGACAATATTTAATTCAATTCTATATTACAAGTATAAATACTCATTTTGGAATTCGACTTCTATTACATTGAGTTTGATTCACACATAAATTTAATTCATTCATTAATCATATATTACAACAAGGATAAATATTCAATCACTTTGGAATCACATGTAATTGGACATTCACTATTATACTGAACTCAATTCACACAAATAGTATACAAGATAAGATATAAGATATACAAGATAGGTTTTATATATATATATGAATTTAACAATATTTTTATTTGACAATATTTAATTCAATTCTATATTATAACAAGGATAAATATTTGATCATTTTGAAATTCGACTTTTATTACACTGAGCTCGATTCACATATAATAATACAGAAAATGAGTCTTTACATATATAAATTCAACAATATTTAATTATTATTCAATTCTATATTATAAATATAAATATTCATTTTGAGCTCGATTCACATATAATGATATACAAGATAAGTCTTTATATATATATAATATTTAATTCAATTCTATATTACAAATATAAATACTCACTTTGGAATTGTTATTACACTGAATTCACATATAATAATACAGAAGATGAATCTTTACATATACTCAACAATATTTGATATTAATATTAAATTATTTAATATTTTATAATAATTATTTTAATTATTAATTAAATATTCAATTAATTATATTGCAACAAGGATAAATACTAAAGATACTAAGGATACTTATAAATACAAGGATAATACGATTTTTGAATTATATGTAATGAGACACTCACTTCTATTACACTTGGTGGAATTCGATCGACTCACTAGTCCACTTCTATTACACTGAGTTCAATTCACACAAATAATATACAAGATAATAATACATATATATATATATAAACTCGACAATACATAATTCAATATTACAAGTATAAATACTCGATCATTTTGGAATTCGAGTTTTATTACATTGAGCTCGTTTGTAAATACACAAAATACGATTCTTTATATATATAAACATCAATATTCAATTGCATAATATTACATAACATTACAAGTATAAATACTCGACCTCACATGTGATGCAAAATATACATATATATAGTAGAATTCGACACTCATTAGTTCACTTTTATTACACTCAATTCAATTCAATAATATACAAGAGTCTTTACATATGTTACATATATTATATATGTAATAAAATTCGACAATATTTAATTCAATATTACAAATATAAATACTGAATCACTTTGGAAGTTAACTTTTATTACACTGAGCTACCACCAATATTCAATTCCATAATATTACATAATATTATAAATATAAATACTTGACTATTTTCCAATCACAATCGTGATGCAAAATATACATATATATGGAATTCGACACTCATTCAATTCAATTCAATAATATACAAGAGTCTTTACATATGTTATATATATTATATATATAATAAAATTCGACAATATTTAATTCTATATTACAAATATAAATACTCAATCACTTTGGAAGTTGACTTTTATTACACTGAGCTACCACCAATATTCAATTCCATAATATTACATAACATTACAAGTATAAATACTCAACCACTTTCCAATCACACGTGATACAAAATATACATATATAGTGGAATTCGATACTCACCAGTCCACTTCTTACACTCAATTCACACATAATAATATACAATATTAATTAATACAATAATAATAATATACAATAATAATATACAATATAGTCTTTACATATATATATAAACTCGACTTCTGTTATACTGAGCTCGTTTCACACAAGATACGATTCTTTACATATATAAACTAACTTTACATATACACCAACATTCAATTGCAAAATATTACATAACATTACAATTACAAATACTCGACCAATCACACCTGATGCAAAATATACATATATACGCATATGGTGGAATTCGACACCCACTATGCCCCTCCCTTCCCGCCTTTCATCCTTCCTCCACTTCCATCATCCCTTACAACGTAACCCCATCTTCGCGTGGAGGACGATGGCCCGATCCGCGCAGCATCCGGCTTGGATGGAAGAAACCGGAAGACGGATGGGATGGGAAGAAGGATTCTCCTGGGAACACTCGAAGGCTATCTGTCAATCGTGTGGCAGCGGAGTTCGATTCAAAGCGATATTCGGATTAATGGCTCGGATAGACGGTACAATGGCCCCGTTACAATGAGAGGAAATATCCAAGATATGCAAATTCCCCGAGGATCTTCGGGGGGAGGGGGGAGGAAAGGAAGGGGCAGAAAGAGAGAGAGGGGGAGAAAACAGGGCCCGTGGAGGGACACACGCATATGTGCCTGTACCATTTGCATATATACCCGGGCGCATACTCGTTTGCATACGCGCTGGATATTTGCATTTTCGCGGCGAAGACGATCACGATCACGAGACAGAGAGAGAGGAGGAAGGAAGAGGGATTCTTCTTCCTCTGTCTGGCGGCCTATTGACGGAAGGGGTGCCGGTGGGAAAGGGGGAATAATATATTAAGGGCGGCAAAACGCTGTTAATGCCTTTGTGAATAATGCCACTTTTTCCCTTTGTGGAAATCCTAAATGTATTTTTCGCTCTTCCCTTCCCGTTCTCACCGATCCATCCTCTTCTTCGATTCTCGAGTGGCGGTTTCCCTTCCTCTTCGCCGCGCGTGCGCCGAGTTTCCTCTCCTCTCCTCTCCTCTCCTCATCTCGATCGATTCATCGATCTCGACTTGAGAACGAACGAGATACGAAAGTATATGTGACTTTTTTTCTTTCTTTGTTTGTTCATTTTTTGGAAAAGCTTCGATCGTGTGGAAATCGAGGAAAGTCGAGGAGGAGGAGGAGGAGGAGGAGGCAGGTAAAAGTAAAAACTGGCTGGCTGGCTGGCTGCGGCCCCCTTGGACAACGGCTTGGCCATTGTTGCCCGTGGCCAAGAAAAGAAGAAGTTACTTCACGCGCGCCAGCCACGGAAAGCGATACCCATTCAGCCTGTTCTTCCTCGTCCGCGGGGCGTCCTGGAACTGGAAACGTGAGACGTTCCGCTTTGCCCCAAACAAAGGCGACAGGTAGAAACACTTTCGCGCCGGAGTGGAAAAACTTGCCCTCCTTCGGGAAATCCGGCACGACGAAACGCGACTCTCCCCCCTCCCTCCTCCTCCTCCTCTTTTTCTCGTTTCTCCCTCGTATTATTATCGATCGGCCTCCAAATACATCGTCCCCCTCTCTATCCAATTTAAATTTAAAAAAAAAGAAAAAATAGATCCGTGGAACGGGAGCCAATCAAAAAATTACTTTACGGTTTTTCGACGAAAATGTAAAAAAAAAAAAAAAAAAATTCCATTTTGCAACTTGGAAAAAAAAAAAAAAGAAGGGTCGAACAATCGCAAATTGACTGTTAAAAACTAATCGCTTTTTTTTTTGCTTGAAAACACCAACGTTCCTCCCCCCTCCCCCTTAAATCCATTTTCGAACGCGCATCGAACGCGCCGGCCAAATGAAACCGAATTCCCTCCCCCCCTGCACGCACACATACGCGCGCGTGTAATCATTTTTCCATCCATGGGATTTCAACGGGCAACGTTTTTCGCGCAAAAAAAGGGAAAAAAAAAAAGAAAAAAAAAAAAGAAAAAAAAAAAAGAACGTAACCCTTTCCTGGACGAGTATCCTGGAAAGAGGAGGGGAGGAAGAGAGCAGAGTGGAATGGTAATCCGCGTGATCATCGATCCGCAACCCCTGGCAACGATCGAAAGAAGCGAGGAACGGGACCCGACCTTGGCCGGGCCCCTTCACCTGGCCCGATAAAGGAGAGGTAAACCGTGGCGCGAGGGAACGCATACGTTTACACGCAAGTTTTATCGGGCAAAGGCCTCCCCCTGCTCCCCCCCGTCGAATACGTCCCTGTACTCCTCCTATACGTAACAACGTCTTTTTCTTTGCAACGAAATAAATAATAACTCGATATGGATTTCCTTCTTCGAGTTTTCTTTTTCTTTTTCTTTTTCTTTTTTTTTTTCGTTTGTCGAAGCGGTGTTTCAACGATCGTCTGGATTATTAGAGAAGGGAAGAGGAAGGAATATCGATGGATCCACGTTCTCCCACGAGATCCATCCGACCGATTCCAAACTACGATCCTTCATTTTCACGCTTTTCATTTCACCACGTTCCACGCTCCAAATACCGCCTTCCTTCTTCCCTCCCCGCCGAATATATATGTATATGTATATATATGTATATATATGTATATACATTGGATATGGTAATTCGCCCGGTGATATGTAAATAAGTTTTAGATTCGAGTTTTGTTGCGGGCCCCAGGCGCAAGAGGGCCCGCCTCGATGGGAACCCCGTTGTAGGAAACGAAAGAAGAGTGGAACGGCGTAAGTGTAAGCGCCTTAGTAGCCGCACACACGATCCGGATCCAGATTTATTGGCCGTTCGAACGGAGAGAGAGAGAGAGAGAGAGAGAGAAACTCGGTGTGAACGGAAGCCGGGGATTTTACGATCTTGATCTCGTACGAATCGAGCGGCTTGATAATCCTTTCGAGGCTCGTCGACGAGCGCGCCGCCCTCGTGATCGGAATTTCGTCACCTTTCTCGGATCGAACAATGAGACCGAAGCCGGAAAACGAATCGAAGAGATTCGTCGCTTATTCGATCCGTTTTCGCTTATTCGTGAAATATATATAGAGTAATAATAACGTAGAGTAGTAATAATATATATATATATTTATATATATAAATAGAGTAGTAATAATAATAAATAAATAGTACGATGATAACAATTTTCGAAGAGAGAAAACAGAAATATGCGTCGTCCCCTTTGCCCGTTTCTTTCGGCGTTATCTTGAAGCGAGTTCGTATCGCGGCCGGAACAATCGCGACAGGAGGTCCCCCTTGGCGAGCGAAACCGAAACGAAACAACCGAAACGCGACTTACGCGAAACGAATACGGATGTTTTTGTTTCGTCGAATCGAAGAACTGTACTCTCTAGTAGAGTTTAAGGCGGAAGGCTTAGGGTCCAGGTGCGACGAGAAAGTCGATTAAAATCTGTAATATTTCCTTTCCCCGGCTGAAGAGATCGATCGGGAAGATTGCGCGCGGGTGCGAGGTGGCAGCACCTGTCCGCAGCCGCCGCCGCTGCGCCCTCGCGGGGCCACCGAATTGGGCCGCGTTGCGGCTCTCGCACACGCACGCACGCACGCACGCTCGCCCGCCCGTCACGCGTCTCTGAACAATGGCATTAACAGGCTTCTGCCGAGTTATTAATTGCCGGTGCCGGCCGGATATGAGTGTCTATACACCGGCGCTCCACCGATATCTCTGCCCATTCCGTCCAGGATATTTTTTTTTTTCTCGCTCGTGAATTCCTCCTCCATCGACGATTTTCCCGAGATCCTCGACCGACTGAATATGTAGAATATGTAGAATATATGGAATATGTATATATACGTTACGAATATATTGTATCGCGTGTCGATTTTAATTCCTCACGTTCGATCGAATATTTCCAAGATCCTCAAACGTTTGATGGAATATATATGTTATGAATGTATTATATCGCGTGTCGATTTTAATTTCTCTCGTCCGATCGGCCATTTCCAAGATCCTCGATCTTTTAATAAAATATATATACGTTATAAATGTATTATATCACGTGTCGTTGGTCTTCCAAGATTTTAATCTTCCTCTCGTTCGATCGACCATTTCCAATTTTTTCGAGATGCTCGACTGTCTGATAAAATATATATGTATATATATATATATATATGTTACAAATGTATTATATTTCGTATCGATTTCCAAGATGCTCGATCGTTTGATAGAATATATATATGTGTTATATCGCGTGTCGATTTTAATTTTTAATTTTTAATTCCTTTCGTTCGATCGAATATTTATATATATATGTTATGAATGTATTATATTGCGTGTCGTTGGTATTCCACGATTTTAATCTTC
>NW_006263555.1:85878-87503 GCF_000469605.1 Apis dorsata | reverse complement strand
ATATATATATATATACGTTACAATTATATTATATCGATTTCCAAGATGCTCGATCGTTTGATAGAATATATATACGTTACGAACGTATTATATCGCGCGTCGTTGATCTTTCTTGATTTTAATCTTCCACTCGTTCGATCGACAAATGAGCAAAGATGGAAATTTTGAGATTCGACGATCCCGACCTTGGGCCTGGGGGATCGTCAAATAAACCGGATAATCGAGAGGGGGAGGGGAGGGAGAGAGAAACAACGTTGGTTTATAAGGCAATTTTTGTGGAAACCAGTCTTCGACGATCGTCAGTCCAGCGGCGAGGGGCGAGGGAAGGGAAAGGGAACGATCTCGCGGATCTATTAAACGTTTTTAACGACACCTCGAAAGAGGGCCGGTCTTTGAGCGTCCTTGTCCAATGCCCTCGTAACTCCCCCCTTACCTACGAACAATCGACCGCAAACCGATCTTTATGGTCAATCTACGTGCGCGTAATTAAGACCCGCAACCGGCGGGGCTGATTAATAGAGGACGATGCGAGATAATCGAAAGGAAGTAACGTACCGAGAGAGAGAGAGAGAGAAGGAGGGAGGGAGAGAGAGAGGAACGTAAGATGCCATCGAAAAAAGTAAAAAGAAAAGTAAAAACTGGCACACGTCTATGTTATAAATAATTATTTCCCTCTCTTATTTAACCATCGATATATCGTCGATATGGAGTCGATGCAACAGTCGTTCGAATAATTGTTTATTATAATTGGAAAAAATTAAAATTACAAAATACGCAAGAAGATGAAAGATATAATTGTTTCGACCGTACGTTAAAATTTTAATTTCCTCTTTTTTGCAAATGTTTGCATATTAACCAAAATATATTTGAGAAATATCCCGTAAATTTATTGAGAAACGTTCAAATTTTTACAGAACATTTGTTTTAAATCATTATCATAAATTATCGATAAATTTTTTTTTGTAAATTAAACTTAAATTCACGATGATTTGTCGATGATTTCTTACACAAAAACTTTTTTTACTTCCTTTCTTAACATCTGTTTCTTTGAAATACCATTTCCGATTCTCGAGCTCCAATTTATACGTTTGTCAAATTCGAAGCACTTTCTCCACATCCTACGTATATTAATTGCACAAAATTAATTTTCAAAAATATAAAAAATAATTGTTTCTAAATATTTAATATACACGTATATATAAACAATTGATCGAATATTCGTATATTTTTATATATCGATTACTATTTTCTTTCTCATCCTATACTAAATTAAACGCAATGTTAATCTTTTCTATATTTATTTAGCTACATTTTTACAACGAGATAATAAATTATAGTAAAAATACTATTGTTTCCCAAAAATTAAATCTCCATATAAGCTCTTATTATTCGAACCACTTGCATTGTCTCTGAAAATTTGCAAAATCGCACTCGCCTATACAATCTACACACACACACACACACACACACATATATATATATATATATATTTGTATAATTTTTCGAGATAATTTCGCGAGAAATCGATTTCGGGTAAGAAGGGATAGAGGAGGGAAGAACTCGTTGGAAGCGTTCCATCGCGGCCTGTGTGAATATTTTCGCGAGTGAATTTCCACGCTGGCGTT
>NW_006263555.1:81785-85467 GCF_000469605.1 Apis dorsata | reverse complement strand
CCCCTCCCCTCCCCTCACCGTCCCCCCACTCCTTTCCAACCAACGCGCGCAACGTTAAAATAATATTCCCCACGGCCTGTGCCCGTGTTTTGTTCCTGCCCGCTCATGCATACGTAATTTCCGCGGTTAACGATCATCAGTCGATTCCCTGTCGAGGAATTCTTGGTGCGCCGGATGGACGCAAGCCGCTTCGCGTCTTGGCCCCCGAAGTCTGACGTCGAATGACAGTTTGATGAACGGACAGGAAGAGAGAATACTGTGCGAGTCCCACCTGGCCTTCTCCCCGGCACAATTAGGAGAGCCACCGCGCAAGGTGGCCTCTCCCTTTGTGGCCCACGTCGATTTCCTTCATCGTGCTTACCCGTCTATCCTATAGCTATATTCTTTACTCGCACGATACGGTGCGCTCTTCTCTCTTCTTAATTTCTTTGGTTAATTTCTTTGGTTAATTTTCTGGTCAAGTTTGAATTTTCCAAGGTGGATGGATGGAAAAATTTTTCTTTTTTTTCTCTCTTTTTATAATAATGCGTAATATGGAAAAAGAAGAAGAAGATGAAGAAGATGAAGAGGGTTCGATGATTCGTTCGGTTCCTTCTTCGTCGAGTCGGTGGTACGCGGTTGGCCACATCGTAGGAGTGGGGAGAGGCTCGCGAAGTATACACGCGACGACCGTTCGATGATGATTCCCTGATTAAAGTAATACTCTCTCGGAGTTTGCGAGAAGAGCGAGACAGTTGTGGAACGTTTGTAGAAATTCGCGCGCGTGTTGTTCCGTGACGATGATTCCTCTCGCGTTGCATGACGAGTTTTGTTATTTAGTTTAGTGATTGAAATGCTTCCATGGGTCGAGAAATTGCAATTTGTTGGTGTTAATTACCCTAGATATATATATTTGAAACTTAATTCTTGATCGCGTGCATCTTATACCAGAATGTGTGTATGTGTATGCGCGCGTGCGTTTTTTCCTCCACCGTTTTTATCTCATGCTTTATCGAAATTTTAAATTCCAAAGATTCGTTCGAAATAAGGTGATTAATGATTTCTAGAATCTCGGCGGTTAATTAAAATCTCGGATCGGAATAAATTTCAATTTCTTTCTCTCTCTCTCTCTCTCTCTTTTAATTCGTATTTTAATCTTAACGGTTAATAAAGAGGCGCCTGTTCTTTCTTTTCTTTTCTTTCCTTTTTTTTTTTTAGAATTCGAGATTATTTGTGACCAACCTATTTCCCCCTCGCGGACCGTGTCCCTTCCTCTATTCATGCGCTTCCTGAGAAGGAGTGCGCCTTAAAAGTGGAGAGGGCTTCTTGAGGCTTCTCGTGCCTTCTTCGCCAGAAGAAGAGTCAATTTGTCAGGACTCCGGTTGGTTGTATACACGAGTTACATATACACGAGCTACAAGTGGATTCAAAACCAAATGTCCATACCAAGTATATACGAAGTTATTTTCTAATTCGTTCCAATATTTATAATATTTTTAGCATCCGCTTATACGACCCTCCTCTTTCCCCTGCTTAAAAACTCGTATTCCTATCTCGTCATTATCTCGTTTAACGTATACAACCAAACTTATCTCGAATCCTTCAACATATTTATAACGCTTTGTAAGCGCGTCACTTCCACGTCCATCGATAGCGCGTCTCTGTTTTACTTTTATGCTAATAACGTACGTACGTATCACATGGTGCGCGCACGTGTGCACCAAACCTCGTGTAATGGGCTATCCTAGTTCCGAAAAAAAATTTTTTTTTTCTCTTCCTTTCTTTTTCCTTCTTATCCGACCGACTTTCACCGCCGTCTCCATTTTCTCCCGTACCTACCGGCCGACCAAATTTACGCGACCCATTATCCGTTATATTATTTTTTCAACATCAGTCACGGGGGTAGGGGAGATGGGGTGGAGGGGGAAATTCTACGCCATCTCCAATTCTAAGAGGAATACACAATAATTAAATGCGTTGCGCAGGCAAAATTTCAGAAATTCGCGACAACTTTGCGCAATGGTTGCGGTAATATCGTCCTCCCTCTCCCCTCTCCTTTTTATCCTCTCCCCTTTCGCGCCGTTTCACCTATCGCGGCGTAGAGGGAGGGGGGCCCCCTCGAGACCCCGATTCGTTTGCACATCTCATTAACTTGGCCGTTTCACCCGAGGTATCGCCGGCTATCATCCAGCCATCGGCTTCGACGTAGGAAGTGATTCACGGTTCACCGTTTTCCACCACGGTTCTCGCGCGTTTCGCCATCATTTCACCGATCCATCCCGATGGATCGTTATATCTTCTTCTTTCGTTTTTTCGTTTCCTTTCTGAAAAAAAAAATTTCAAATGAAATTTCTATTCGGAATTTTTAAATTTAATCAGATTTATTATTATATATAGATGTATTTACGAGTTACGAGATCGTCCACGTATTATTTTCTAAATGATTAATGAACGTGACGATACGTACCTTGTTGCAATGCGAACGGAGACAATTTTTGGAAACAATCTTTTTTCCTTTGTACGTATTTTTATTAATTAAATTTGTTCTTTTATTTATAATTTACTTGTATTTTATTTATTATCGGTAAGTCGATTTTCAATTGTGGATAATACGATCTTCCTTAAATTTTAAAAAACAATTTTTAATTAAATGAAAATAACTTTTTCTTTTATTTATAATTTAATTTATACGTATTTTATTTTGTAGGCTATCAATTACACTATCGATTATTTAATTAAATACAACTTTTGTTTACAAATATAAATTTATTTGTAATTTAATTTATATTATATTAAATGAAAAATTCTCGACTCAATTATGGATAATGGAAAATTTTGGTCTTTCTTAAATTTAAGATTACTTTTAAAAAAATAATTTTATACAATTGCATATATTTTTATTTAAATATATCTTTTATAGTTTAATTATAATTTGATTCATACGTATTTTATTTTTCTAGGGTATCAATTATACCAATGATTATTTAATTAAATATAATTTTTACAGTTTATTTATAATTAAATTCGTATTATATATTAAATGAAGGTGATCCTCGACTCAATCGATCTTTCTTCTAATTCAAGACTTTATTTTTAAAAAAACAATTTTATACAATTATAATTAAATAGAACTTTATAGTTTATTTATAATTAAACTTAAATATATTTTATTTATTAATCAGTACACTAAATTTTTATTTGATTAAATGGTGGTGATTCTCGACTCAATTGTGGACAATACAATCTTGGTCTTTCTTAAATCTTCTTTTATTTATAATTTAATTCATATAATATAATTTATTTACATTTTATTTCTATCGGTTCTCGACTCAATTATAAATAATACAATCGGTCTTCCTTAAATCAGATTGCTTTTAAAAAAATAATTTTATACAATTGTACGTATTTTTACAATTAATTTTAAAATTTATTTATAACTTAATTTATATTATATATTAAATAGTGACGATCCTCGACTCAATCGGTCTTAAATCTAAGATNAAATAGTGATCCTCGATCTTAAATCTAAAACTTTGTTTTTAAAAAAACAATTTTATACAATTATTTTTAATTAAATACAACTATTTGCACTTCATTTATAATTCAATCCATATTTATTTTATTTCTAGATCTATCAATTACACTATCGATTATTTAATTAAATACAACCTTTATAATTTATTTATAATTTAACCCATATTAC
>NW_006263555.1:76432-80853 GCF_000469605.1 Apis dorsata | reverse complement strand
CCCCCTTCCATTTTATCGAAGGAAGCTCGATCGGTATCCTCGTCGAATTAATTTTTCGAGACCAAACTCTTCATCCGATCCATTTTTCGAGTCGAAAGAAAGAGTATCGAATTATATAGCGTCATTTTCTACGATGATAACAAAAAAGAATGATAATAATACGCGCAAGTGTAGAGCAACTCGGAATAATTAATTTATAGAAACGAATTATATTATCGCTAGCACGCGCGAGCGACCCCGGCTCGCTTGACCGTTGAAATTAATAATACGTAATAGGGAAAGCATGCGTGGTGGTTGCGTGCCTTTTGTAATGTCTAAAATTTCTCTGTTTTAAAGAAAAAGGAAAAAAAGAAATCGAGAAAGATAATAAAGAAATTCGTTTCGATTGCAGAGGTAGAATGTATGAAAAAAAAGAAGGAAAAAGGAAAGTATTGTCCCTCTGGGCTCCCACACAGTTCCCGCAACGGGCGTTGCGCACCTGCGACCAGGGGCCTCGATAACCGATCGACTTAAAAGTCAGAGGCGCGTAACGCGGATAGCGAGTAACCGGAAATAGATATCTGCCTGGTGGCACGGGGACAATGGAGAACGACGTATTGGCAGTCGAACGTCGAACAATGGCCGCAAGAAAGGGAAGAGCCTGACTGACTGACTGACGTGCCTCGGTGCGTCGTGGCTGCGACTTCTATTCTTTTTCCACGTCGCGAGATAAGAAACGTTTCCCCCTCCCAGAGGTTCTCAATTTCTCTCTCTCCTTTTTCTTTTCCTTTTTTGTTTTTATCCCTCCTCCCAGACGCACACACGAGAATCTATCTATCTATCTATATATTTTTCGAGAAACCGTCGAAAGTTGGAAAAGTTATGATCGCGCGTTTTAATTAATATCCGGTGAAGGAGAGGGAGGGGGGGAGTATTAATTATTCGGGACGATGATGTCAAGGCGGCGCACGATGATCCGTGAGTAATAAAGCATGAAGTAATCATATACTTACCCGCGAGGATAATGATGAAACATGGTAATTGGGCGGCGTGCCATCAAATTTGCACAGTTTGAAGGTCTGCTACGGGAGACGACGGGAGAGAACGGAAAATTGAACATTTTACGGGTTGCTCGCTCCGCATTAAAAACTGCATCATGTGCTCGATCTCGACGGATGGGGTATAATTATATGCAAATCGGCCAATTAGTTGTGCCTGACATATTTGCGGTACTTGTTAATTTCACTCTCGCTGCGCAACAAATTGCAAAGATTACGACTTTGTATACATCACCAAGCGTGCTCGTTTAGCTCGCCTATTACCTTTATTGATCAGGGCTCCTGTTATTGCTCGACAAGTGCCAGGCCTATCCGTACTACATGCACGCGTGTATAAATATATCACCTACTTTTCGATATATTAACTTGATTCTTCCTCGTCGAAAAGTCAAGAAGAGAAACTACTTTTATACATAGTATATATAAATATATAGATGGAATAGAGACGCAGTCAAAAAAGAAAAAAAAAAGGAAAAAAAAAAAAAAACAGAAAAAAGGATCCAATGCCAATCGCGTATTGCTCGAGAAAATTCGAGGGAGAGGAGGGGAAGGGGCAGAGCGCTCGAAACCAATATCGCAATGTTCTCCGGTCGGCGGAAAGTTCGCCCGGTAATGCCATACAATATCTACTCCAGCTTCCATTACTCCGCTCCGCCCTCCCCTCCCGCCGCTCGATAGGCTTCCCCTGTCCCCCCCCCCCCTCCTTCCGAGCGGAGCGCCGGTCCGCCTCCACCTCCTCCATTCTTCTCCTCGATTCTCTGGACCTTTCTCGTACCGAGCGTAGGCCAGACGAGGAAGAGGAGGAGAAGAAGAAAAAGGAGGAGGAGGAGAAGGAGGTGGTGGTGGTGGTGGTTGTCGCTTCCCTTTTTTTCTTTTCCTCCGCTGAACCTTTTTCTTCTCCGAGATATATTTCCAATCTTTCCCCTATTTTCCCCTTTGCTCGTTCTTCTCGTTCGTGGAGAGATTCTATTCCCTTTCCTTTTATTTTTATCTTCTTTTCTTTCTTTCTTTTTTAAAAAAAGAGATATTCTAAGTAAGAAGACGAGAGGGGAATAGGAGAGGAGCAACAGTGGACAGCAGCAACGGTGGCGGTGGCGGCTGCAGATCGGTCGGTGTTAGCGGAGCCGGTTGGCGCGGTTCTCCGCGGATCGAGGAGCGAGGAGGACAAGGCGATTTAACACGATTGGCCGGTGGAAATAAACTGGCAACACGCGCATTGGTTCCATCGGTTCCATTGGCTATCGGCCTCCCGCGCGCGATCCCCCGCGGACTCGTCGCGCTCCTTTTTTTCAACCTCCACTCCACCTCCGCTTGACCGGTGGCCTCGATCGCCTCGACTCTGCCTCGCCTCCCCCTTCTCCCCCCCCTCCCTCCCCTCTTCGCTCCGCTCCGCTCCGACAACGCAGCTCTTCCATCATTTCCATCCCCCGTTTAATTGTTATTATTACGATCCCGTGTACACGTACACGATTCGTTTCGTATCGAGATTACTTTCTATCTAGGGATTTCCTAGGGATTTTAATCCCTCTCTATCCATCTTTCCCAATCCGTATCTAGAATCATTGGATTAACAACGATAATAAAATTTATGATATTTTTTCGTAGGTAATGAGCGCGTATCGGGTCGAAAAGCGCTTTCCTTTGTTTTAAAATAACAAATGGGTAGGGGAGAAACGCGCGGGGAGTGACAGAGTACCTAAACAGTGTGATGAGGTTAGCCTCTCGTACCCTTGGGCGTACAATTCGTTTTGGACAGGATAACTGATCGCCCGTGCATCTTGATGACACCGGCTCGACCGGGAACGAGATCCAGAGATTACCTCTCCGAACTTTTATCACTTCTATCCACGAATCTCGTATAGGTGGAAAAACCGCCAAAGATACAATTCTCTTCACCTTACACTCGATATTAATGCTCGATATAGTGACAACGGATACGAGCGTTTTAACGCGTGGAACGGGACGGGATATTGATCGTAGAAATTTTTCTATAAAACTGAATTGAAACAAATTAGCTTATTAGCTTATTCCCGCTTCTTCTCGCGGGCTTCTTTTCTAATGACCCGGCGCATAAAGTGTCCAATATAACGAGTACGAGGCGGCCGTGCACGCTCAACTGACCGTGACTCGAAAGTTCCCTCTCCCCCTCCACTCAACGCGGCTCGGGTAAATAACACCCACGTGACGGTGTCGCTTTCTTCCCAGTCGGTGGCTAGATTACCGGGATGAGTTATGATAATTTCTGCCGGACGGCGCGGCGATCAACGCGCGACGTTGCACGATCAAACATGGCGTCCGTCCATGCGATTCGAGCGTCCCCTTGCACGCTTACAGCCACCGTTCCGATACGATACCACGTTCCTCCTGAATCTTGGAATATTACCGTTCGAATCGATATATTCGCTCTGTCATCTCCATTCTCTATCGATACTTGTTTCTTAAAAACTTTTTATCGGTGTTCTTATTAAAACGCGTGTGTACATATATATATTTTTGCAATATTCGATACTCGTTGACAGTTGTGCGAAGAGAATGCTCGTTCGACGAGCGACATCTTACGCCGGACGATAATACACAGGGAATCCGTTAGTTGGCTCTCCGCTCTTTCTTGCGTAATTTGATTTCTGGAACCATTTGTGTCGGAATAGCGTGCCACCGTACTTTCTACGAGCCGTTCCTGGAAACGACGTGCTACGCATACGTTTTTTTTTTTTTTTTTTGCTCCTTTGGGTCGTAGATCGTATCGCGCTTTGTAACCGGTTCGTTTCTGGTAAACTAGTTGCAAATCATTAATTGCCACGATACGCGCGGTCCGCTGTAATTACCGCTACATATATATATATATACATACTTTACCATTTTATCTATTATCCCAGAGAATCGTGCAATCTTCTTTCGGAAATCTTTCCGGAAAAAGAAGGAAATAAATTTAAGACAGTTTCCCGAATAAATATCGTCTTGCTTGTTATTCGATTCGAAAATAAAGAGACCGATTTCGAGAGGTGGACCCGAGGTCGGGACTCGGAGAGTTTCGAGCGTGGAAATTCGTAGTCATGGCCTATTCTCGTAACCACTTACCCCTCGCCTGACCAAACCGATTCCTCGTCCCTCTCGTTCCGCCCCGTATTATTTATCTTACGAATACCAAAACACGCCGGCACGCATTGTATTATAATTTACTTACCGCCCGTTATAATTACAATTTTCACCGAAATGACTCGAGCTGCGCTTGAATCGCGTTTGCACGAATTCGGACGCGTGCACGTTCCACCCAGGCACGAGACCGGCCTGTGTTTGCACAGGCCGAGGATAATATTCAATTCCAATTTGTCAGCCATTAAATTCTAGTTTCTCTCGCTTGTTAATGTTACATCGTAATGTAAT
>NW_006263555.1:73890-76201 GCF_000469605.1 Apis dorsata | reverse complement strand
AAAAAAAAAAAAAAAAAAAGAAAAGGAAAGAAAAGAAATGATGATTCGAAACGCGTATAGTTTGATGGCCGTTTCTTGAATGTTCTTGGTTTAGAAACGATCGACGAAACGATTAGTAGGAAGGAAGGAGGGGCTCGGGGCACTTGCATCTGGCGCACCTGACACGGTCAGTTGAACGGTTCGTTTCTTCGTTCCTCTTCGTGGTCAACGGTTTCCTTCCTTCTTTCCTTCAACCCTTCCTCCCCTGTCGAAGAACGAGCAGCCGGACAAGCAGCAACGTCTGCCTCTTTTAACGACCATTATTGAAATTTTTACTTACCTCTTAATTGGAAATTAGTGGTTGTGTACCGTGTGCGCCTGCCCTTGCTTTTCACGCTTGCCGCTCTCTTTTCTTTCTTTATCCACGACGCGGCGGCAACAATTTTTCCCCCTCCCTTCCCTAATTTTCACAAAATTTTCTCACCTTCTAAACTAATTGATTGATTTACTTTTTTTTCCATTTGGATCGCAACGAGTGTCAACCGAGTTAATTAAATTGAATTGAAAAGCGTCGAAAAATTTTATTCGAATTTTAATCGAAAAAAGAAAAAGAAAGAAAAAGACGTGGAAAATCGCTCGATAAATTGCACGAATTCGAATTCGGCTCGATCGTCGAAGCGTGCAAGTTTCGATGTCGAGAATTTGCTCGAAAGGAAGAACGAAAAGGAAGACGCCTCAAAGCGAGTTGGCTCGTCCACTTATGCACGCGGCTCCGCTCGAGTGACTCTCCGAACGGAATTTCACCGACATCTGCGCGCTCCCCTTCGGCTCCTCCGCCACTCTGTGCATCCGCGCTCGGCAATACGGCGTGCATGTAACGCGCAGGAGGAACATTCGGTGACTTAAAGGTGTCGCGTCAAGGGTGAACGAGCAACGAGGCAAGAATCAATCGTATTTTTCGCTTCGCTTCGTTACCATTTTCGTGTCGCTCGCGTCCTTACCAACCGGGTTCCCGTCGTAAAATAAATAATCGGTTCGTGTAAACGTGATCAAATTTGGCGGGAGAATTAATAGTACGGCATCAGAAAAATTTCTAAGGATCAGCGCGCCACTTTCTCGCTTCCTATGTTCTCCCAATTTAACGTCGGCGTTTTGACAAAGATCATCGGACAAAAATTTTTTTTTCATACAAATTTTTAAGTTTCGAAATTAGAGGAATATTTGTATTCCAAAATTTCGAACTTTTTAACGAGTTTCACAAATTGTCAAAACATTTAATTTAATTGTCGCGATCAGATTCTTGTAATATTTTATAAAAATCCGAAGGACAGGAATTTGGATCATAAAAATATATATTTGAAACTCTTGCACACGTATATAAAAAAATTTCCTTTAAAAATACTACTAAAATTAGACGAGTTAAATAATATTCATTCTGCTCGAACTTCCTTCCAAATATCCATATTAGACTGCTTTACGTGCACTAATAAAGTCGATGAGAAAACAGTTCCATAGAATCTTCTGAATTAAATCCATCGAGGAGCAGGCATCGATGTCTTACCTCTTCGTTATCGAAGAGTACGTTGATACGTACGTAAGAAAAATTTTATTTATTTTACCTATTAGCTTTTTAATTTTATATTGAAAATATAAAATTTTTTTAAACTATATAAAAATAATAAAATTAAATAAATTAAATATATTAAGAAATATAGATTTTTTAAATCTTATATAAAGTTAAAAGCTTATTTTTAATATTTCTGTATATATAATAATAATAATAATTTATATAATTTTATTTAATTCAATTAATATTTATAACTAAATTTATAGATTTATTTGATTGTCTATTAAAATTAATTAATTAAACGAGACTGAGGAACAGACTCTTTACCAATATTTATCTAATACAAAATTACAAAATTTATAATATTAATATAATACAATAACAATAATATAATAAGAAAAACTGCGTTGTTCGAGCATTTCTAATCTTATCGATATATCATCCCATCTAACATTAAACAAACATATCCCAATATGCACCAATATTCGACAAGTTCCATTCCTCTCTTCCCGATAACCAGGGGAACAGGTGTCGGGGCGAAATCCGTTCCGTGATTCCGTTCGCGGCAAGGTGCGCCCAAAGAGGGGGCCAAATTGAAAGTTAATTTTCTGTGAGGCTCGTCCTTGAGCCTCCCTCCACCTATTTAACCACGGTTAGCTGCCCGCCTAACGCCACTCGTCCCACCGGTCAATCGATAATAATTAATATCCCCGCTAGCTGGCGCGCTCTAATTGACGATAGTCAATTAGTTCCGCACGATGTAAC
>NW_006263555.1:71723-73059 GCF_000469605.1 Apis dorsata | reverse complement strand
TCTCGTTGAAGTAACTTTGATTATGCCGTCCGCTATTATTCCATAAGCTGCGGTGAACGCAAGATGTTCGCCTACACCGCATCTCTCCACACAACCCTCTTGCCACCGCTGCGGTCAAGGGATGGCAACTATGGCAAGAAATGCGGTCTAACCAGCTAGATCCCCCACCTCTTCTCGATCTCTCTTTTACTTTTATTACGGAGGAAGGATTGTTCTTTTTCTTTTTTTTTTTTTTTTTATTAAAAGTTCGCTCCAAGTAAAATTAATAAGAAGAATAGAAGAAGGTGGAGGAGAATTTCGATGTTCTATGTATAAATATAAATTTATAGGAGAGGGGGAGAGGGAAGGGGGTCGCGTATCCGCCGTTGACTTCAAGTAAAATTAAAATATAAGGGAATAGAGGAGAAGGAATTTCGATATTCGTAAATAGAATTCGTGGGGGAAAAATCGGAAACGTGTATCTATTGTTAACTTCAAGTAAAATTAATAAAAGCGATAGAAGAGGAGAAATTTCGATATTCGTGGATACAATTAGGGGGGGCAAAAATCGAATCTGTTTGTATCTACCGTTAACTCCTCAAGTAAAATTAATAAAAATGATAAAAGAAAAAGAAATTTCGATATGATTCTATCTGTTGATAAAATTAATAAAAGCGATAGAAGAGAAGAAATTTCGATACAAATTTCCTAGATACAATTCGAGGAAAAAAAATAATAAAACGTGTATCTATTGTTAATTTCAAGTATAAATTAATAAAATAGAAGAGAAGAAATTTCGATACAAATTTCCTAGATACCACTCGAGGAAGAAAAATAACGAAACGTGTATCTATTGTTAATTTCAAATATNAAATTAATAAAATAGAAGAGAAGAAATTTCGATATTCGTAAATAAAATTAGGGGGGCAAAAATTGAATTTGTTTGTATCTTGCGTTAACTTTCAAATAAAATTTAAAAAAGCGATAGAAGAAAAGAAATTTCGATATTCCTAGATATAATTCGAGAAAGAAAAATTGAAACGTGTATCTATTGTTAATTTAAAGTAAAATTAATAAAATAGAAGAGAAGAAATTTCGATATTCGTAAATAAAATTAGGGGGGCAAAAATGGAATCTGCTTGCATCTTCTGTTAATTTTCAAGTAAAATTTAAAAAAACGATAAAAGAAAAGAAATTTCGATATGATTCTATCTGTTGACTCCAAATAAAATTAATAAAAGCGATAGAAAAAAAGAAATTTCGATATAAATTTCCTAGATACAACTAGGAAGAAAAATCGAAATGTATATTTATTGTTAATTTAAAGTAAAATTAATAAAATAGAAGAGAAGAAATT
>NW_006263555.1:70916-71711 GCF_000469605.1 Apis dorsata | reverse complement strand
TTGATATTCGTAAATAAAATTAGGGGGGCAAAAATGGAATCTGCTTGTATCTTCCGTTAACTTCTCAAATAAAATTTAAAAAAGCAATAGAAAAAAAGAAATTTTGATACAAATTTCTTAGATACAATTCGAGGAAGAAAAATTGAAACGTGTATCTACTGTTAAC
Source organism: Apis dorsata (assembly GCF_000469605.1). NCBI lineage: Eukaryota > Metazoa > Arthropoda > Insecta > Hymenoptera > Apidae > Apis > Apis dorsata. Next base: position 71,545 of record NW_006263555.1, on the reverse strand, counting down.
TTAAAATAAAATTAGGGGGGCAAATATCGAATCTGCTTGTATCTTCCATTAATTTTCAAGTAAAATTTAAAAAAGCGAGGAAGAAAAATTGAAACGTGTATCTATTGTTAATTTAAAGTAAAATTAATAAAATAGAAGAGAAGAAATTTCGATATTCGTAAATAAAATTAGGGGGGCAAAAATGGAATCTGCTTGTATCTTCCGTTAACTTTCAAATAAAATTTAAAAAAGCGATAGAAGATGTGAGGGGGAGAGCAGAAATCGAATTATATATTTGCCGTTAAAATATGTGATTTCAAATAAAATTAATAGAAACGATAGAGAAATTTCGATATTCGTAGATACAATTAGGGGGGCAAAAATCGAATATGCTTGTATCTACTGTTAACTTAAAATAAAATTAGGGGGGCAAAAATCAAATCTTCCGTTAACTCCTCGAATAAAATTAATAAAAACGATAGAAGAGAAGAAATTTCGATATGATTCTATCTGCAGTTGACTCCAAGTAAAATTAATAAAATCGATAAAAGAGAAGAAATTTCGATATTCGTAGATACAATTAGGAGGGGGCAAAAATCGAATATGCTTGTATCTTCCGTTAACTCCTCGAATAAAATTAATAAAAACGA
>NW_006263555.1:66418-70147 GCF_000469605.1 Apis dorsata | reverse complement strand
GGGGGGGGTTGGGGTGGGGCGGACTCGACCTCGTATCTCGTAATTACCAGCTGATAATTTATGTTTATGCGGGGCCTGGAGGAGGCTCGAAGGCTTACTTACCCCTTTTCCCCATTCCCGAACACTCGGGGGTGCACACTCTGTATTACCGCGCATTCTTACGTGCGTGGCGAGGGTCCGTGGGGCAAAGGGTTTTTCAACCGGCCCCCTCCTAAACACATCCTTGAAGTATTTTCCACCAGCCATTACCGGGCCGTCGCCGAAATTTACAGCCGTTTTCACACGTTACCGCGAGTTAATAGCCCCCTGGCGGAACGAACGGGGAAACCCGCGTATCCTTCGGGAAACGATCCAAAAAAATTCGCTGGAATTTAGTAATCGCGAGTGTTAACGTTGCTCGTTTAGTCGAATGGAACGATTTCTCTTTTCTTTCCTCTTTTTTCGATTCGATTAAGATTAAGAGAACGAAAGGGTATTTCATTCCTCGTGTTAAAAATGATTGGAAATTGAACCAGCGTGTAACTAGTAAATAATTAATAACTCTCTGATGGGTAAGAAGGGAAATTCGTATCGTTCGAGAAACGATCGGAAAAAATTCGCTGAAATTTACTAGTCGCGAGTGTTGATGTTGTTTAGGAATGGAACGATTTCCTTCAAATCGTTTTGCGAGCTTTGATTTTTCTTTAGAATCGATTAACATCGAGAACGAAAGGATATTTCATTCATTCGTGTTGGAAACGATTGGAAATTGAACCAGCGTGTGTCGGCTAATAAATAATTAATAGCCCTCTGACGGGTAACGAGGGAAACTCGTATCGTTCGAGAAACGATCGGAAAAAATTCGCTGGAATTTACTAGTCGCGAGTGTTAACGTTATTCGTTTAGGAATGGAACGATTTTTCTTTTTTTTTTTTCTCTTTTAGATTCGATTAAGATCGAGAACAAAAGAATAATAAATAATTTCATTCCTCGTATTGGAAATTGAACTAGCTAGTGGCACTAGCGTGTCGACTAGTAAATAATTAATAGCCCTCTGACGGGTAACAAGGGAAACTCGTATCGTTCGAGAAACGATCGGAAAATATTCGCTGACATTTACTGATCACGAGTGTTAACGTTGTTCGTTTAGGAATGGAACGATTTCTCTTTTCTTTTTTCTTTTTGGATTCGATTAACATCGAGAACGATTATATATCTTCATTCCTCGTGTTGGAAATGATTGGAAATTGAGCTTTACGTTATTTTATAGCCCTCTGGCGGAGAACAAGGGAAACCAGTATCCTTCGAGAAACGCTCGGGAGAAGTTCGCTCGGAGTTTGCCAATGTTCACGAGTGTTGATGTTGTTCAGTGAACGATTCTTCTCATCGAAAGGATATTTCACTCGTCTTGTTGGAATTGCAAAGGTTGGGAATGAATGTTGGATTCAACGCGTGCGCCGGCTAATAAATAATTAAAACTTTTGTTTCGAAGGTGTCACTGATGTACGGCCGCTCTCCACCCGGCCCGCTGAGTAATCGCGCTTTATGAATTAAGGTTATGCTTTGTGTTAAAAGATTCGCTCGGCATCTGTTTCTAATTACCCGTTAATGGGTATAGCGCCGGCAGTAAAGCATTCGTTACCGCGTAAAGTTCCAAGCTTTCCTATAGACCGTGTTCCCCACCCATCTTCTCCACCTTCGAACTAACTTTATTATTATTACGCGAGTGGAATAACGGAAACGGTATCCGATCCGATCAATAGAGATAGATTATCTCCATCTTTCTTCATCTGACCTGGACAGTTATCATTTCAAAATCGTAAAAATATTATTTTCACTTTATCAAGTCTTTCTACAGTTTATTCGTTGTTATTTATAAATTAAATCATCGTCACAAATCTGCATCGAGATTCGGACGAACAATTTGGATGAATAATATATATAGAATGTGCTCTCTACGTATTCTCGCGCTCGAACTTTTAAGTTCGGATTAATGCAACGTAATAAATATTACGAAAGAAAGTTTCTTCTTTTTAGTTTCGTATTTACGATGAATTCTATATAAAAAAAAAAATAAAAATAGTTCTTATACGTAGAATTTTTAGAATTCTCTGTTGGATCGTCGTTTGAAGAACGATACTTTCTTTTCTGTTTTGTATTTACGATGAATTCTATAAAGCGTTGATTCGTTAAAAAGACGAATCTATTTTAAAGTAGGCTATGCGTGTTAGAAATAAAAAAATTCTTATACAAAATTGTCAGAATACCTTTCCTTCTGTTTTCTATTTGAAATTCTATTCCAAAGCGTTAACTCGTTAAAAATGCAAGGCGAAACGAAAGATCATCGAAGAGGCGATTTCTACGCGTTTCGTGTTAAATTATAATGCGATTATTAATCCTCTATTGCATTCCATTTCCAATTGGGGAATTAAATTTTAAAGATTTCAAAAATTTCGAAACAAAGAGATGCATCCGTCAATGTTTCAAAAAATAAGAATACCGTTATTTCACGACCACACTCATTTAAGTAGACTAGCCAGCCATTACAATTGCTATAGAATTTAATGTTCACTGAAATTTTACTTGCGGTTTCATTATCGAATGTTGCCAGCGCCACCACTGTTTCAACTCGGTACCTATTTCTTTTCCTTCGATATACACGCATTTCAAACGTTCCGTAAACGGATACGCGCAATTAAAATATTCGTTCAATCGTACATTTTTATTTATTTCGTTTTCACCGCCCCCCGATATTTTATATCAACGATATTTTTTCCCTCAATTTGTCGATAGAAAAAGACTTAGGAGAACGTGGTCCGCGCGAAAGAAGAATCTACACAACAAGTATTTAACACAAGAGAAACGAGCGCATTATTCGTTTTCACTGCCCCCTGTCAACGATATTTTGTCCTCAATTATCGAATGTTGCCAGCGCCACCACTCCTTCATACTCGGTACCTATTTCTTTTCCTTCGATATACACGCATTTCAAACGTTCCGTAAACGCAATTAAACAAATACTCAACCGAATCCGTACATTTTTATTTATTTCTTTTTCACCGCCATTTTTCACCGATATTTTATATCAACGATATTTTTTCCTCAACTCGTCGGTAGAAAAAGACTTGGGAGAACGTGGCTCGCGCGAAAGAAGAATCTCCACAACAAGCATTAAACGAGCGTTCGTGGATGGATCTCGTTCGATCGCGCGCGACCGGACGCGCGCGGTCCTTTTTCGTCCTTTTATCGGCGGGGCTCGACGCCAGGACTCCACGTGATTGCGCTGCCCTGTGGGAGGGCAGACGCGCAAAACATAATGCGGCTCGGGTGTGGGTGAGAATGCATGCGACGCACTTGGCCGGTTTCTTACGCGCGCGCGGCCATTCAACGCGCGTATGCGTGTGAGTAATTAAAGAGAGCGACTGTCACATCCGGCGACCCACGCGTGAAGGGTGCGGCCTCCTCCTCCCTCCCTCCTCCTCGTGCCCTGCAAGGCTAGCCCTCGGGCCACGTCACTCTCAACGAGACGAGGAGAGAGAGAGAGAGGAGGTTCCCCGATTCTGCTGCGCGTGCCGCCTAAACTCGAACTTCCTCTCTCGGCGGCTTTCAAAAATTTTTATAAATCCTCCGATCAACGAACAACACGTATTAAAATCGTTAAAAAGAGTAATAAAAATTTATATTATATACGTGTACACGTTCTTCACTTTTTAATTCGATAAATTCGTTCTTCCCCCTCCCTCTTCCCCT
>NW_006263555.1:65364-65613 GCF_000469605.1 Apis dorsata | reverse complement strand
GGGAATTGTCATTCGTCCCGATCGTTCGAAAATATAGGATAGAATAATTTGGAGAGAGGAGGAGAGGGGAGGAGGGAAGGTAAAGGGGGAACGTATAGATAGATCGAAATGGGTTCGCAATTATTGTAAGTTCATTAGAGAGACGAGTTCGTTTCTTCCCCGCGTTCCTCTCCCCTTCTCACCGAGAGAAGAAGAAGTCTCTCCTCGAATCCCCCACGCCCGAAATTGCGACATTCCGGGGGAACGAAC
>NW_006263555.1:61428-63850 GCF_000469605.1 Apis dorsata | reverse complement strand
CTCGAGGCCGTTGTTACCTGCCCGCGTTTTCCACACCCATGAAAATCCCCCGTTCTGTCGCGTCGACTGACAGAACCAACGGTTTCTTCTTATTTCTTCAAAATATATTTATTCAATTTCATTAACTTTGAAAAATTAATTTATCGATATTTTTTAAATAGTTGATTTTCAAATTAGATTTTTCCATAATATTTATAAATGGATATTCAATAAATTTTATTAAATAGATCGAATTTATTATTTATTAATTTATTTATAGAATATGCAAATAAAATATTATGTTCAGGTATAATATGAGTTGGTGTATTTATTGGATTTTGGAATTTTAAAATTGTCTGGATCACATAAATAATATATACATATATATTCGAATCGAATCGAGAAATTTTTCGTCTGTCGAAATCGTAAAAAGAAGAAGAAGAAGAAGAAGAAGAGAGTGGCGTGGTTACGGCGGGTAACCACGGCGTCGTTTCGTTCCCAGATTGTGCAACAAGGAGGAGAAGGAAGAGGAGGGGGGGGCGAACGTTTACGTTTTATCATCGCCTCGTATATATTGCGCGTTATCCCGTGATTAAACGAGAAATCGTTAACTCGCAACCACGGTTAACGCAACCTTGGCTAATTTGCCGATTAAAAGAGGAAGAGAAATTGGATGAATCGATATCTGATGACGATTATCCAGTGTGGATTTTAAAAATTTTCCATTATCCGAGAATATCACGTTGGATCAGCGGACTTAGATTCGAGAAGGCGTTTTTCTGTTGTGCCACTTTCCCCTCTTATTGAGGGGGGAGGGGGAGAGAAGGGGCAATTTTTAAACGGCACGGATCTCCACGCGGACGAATGCATTTGCTTAACGCGCGAATAGCTGTTGCTATTAAATTGTAGCGACGTTTAACAACGCAGGCGTGTATATATATATATTCAGCACGGGGCTCGCGAGGAACGTAATTAAATACGAAATAGTATGCGCTTCCTAATTGCGAGCGGCCTGAATTTAGCAATATTCCCGGGGCCCGTCTTTCGACACACTTTTCCAACTTGTGTTTTAATCCCGCGATTAGAGAAAAAGAGAGAGAGCCGTCCATCATTTACAGAGGCGAGATCTCGAGATTCGGAATATCAAACGATCGATAAAAATTCGTTCGATACTAGATAAAACGAGCTTTATTGCCGGTAATAATTTAGATGATAACGGTGATAAGCAACGATCTCTTTTCTTTTTCTTTTTCTTTACTTACTTACTCAAATTCCGAAACGGAATTTAATCTCTTGATTTATCTTCCCCTTATTATAATTCGCATAACGCGTAAATATTTTACAAACTGCACAAAAGTCGTGACGAATTATCGCGATACATATTTCATAAACGCGAAAGAAACAACCGTTTCGAGAAATCAACATATATATATACATACACATACAGTAGAGACTCTTAGTTCGTATTCGAACTAATAGGGCGATAAAAGTGGCCGGATAGAAATGGACAAAAAACAGTTTCTTTCGACATCCAAGGATGCCATATCTTTTCAGCCGCTAAGTCGCATAAATTTTTTTTATCGCAAGCAGCCGCGTAGAATTACGTACCCGTTACGCCTCGAACTTGCACTTTCGCCACTTTACATCATTTTATATTTCCCTTCAATGGTTAAAATTATGCGTTCTTGTTCACTCGCCATCGCGATACCGTTCTCCGTTTCACACCGAATCGATACGATTCAACCGGCCGAATACAGGAAAGTATTCCTTACGTCCGAATACGTTGTGTTTACGTTGCAATCTAAGTAATGTAAACATCGCTACGAAACGTTGCGCGGATAACAGACTATACATAGGGATACGAATACTCTACCACATACACATATATATATACATATATTCAAAAAAATTGCCATTTTCATCGCCGTTAAATGCGAGAAAAGATAGATTCTTTTTTCTTTCAAACTTCTATCTCGTCCACCAATTATCCATACATACGTATATATACGATACATAACAGATAATTGATCCGTGAAATAAAAACCGATACCGATCGGAAATTCAATAAATAATAATCGCCGCGACGATTTATTCAGGAGGAGAAGGAGGAGAAGGAGGAGGAGGAGGAGGAGGAGGAGAGTGGATGTTGGAGGCGTGGTGGTGAAGGGTGAAAACGATGGGAAATTTATTATTATTACCCGTTAACCAAGACCGGTCGATCAGAGGGACAAAGCGTGGAAGTAAGTAAGGATGGGAGGAAGGGCAAAGTAATTTTCCCGACAGGTGCGACACCGCTGCGACAGCAAAGTAGTTTACACCGTTTACACACAATGAGCCTCTTTGAGGGCGCGAAAGCCTCCCTCCCTAATCGTCCCTTCTTCTCCCTCGCTCGGTCGGGAGAGGGGGGAGGAGGGAGGAGGAGAAGGGCCCGGTTTTTGCATCG
>NW_006263555.1:56098-60380 GCF_000469605.1 Apis dorsata | reverse complement strand
GTGGTGGGTGTGGGTAGGTGTGGGTGTGGGTGTGGGTGGGGGAGGGGGATGGACGAGGCAAACGTTTTAAAGGAATGTTTCGAAACTCCACCTCCCTCCCCACTCCGCGGGATCGCGAACAACAAGGAAAAGCACGCCGCCAAGTTTCTTCCTCCCGATTTTCGTGTTTTCCCAATTTTTTCTCTCTCTCTCTCTTTCTCTTTTCTTTTTTTATGGTTATGGTTGTTATTATTCGAAGCAGGACACGTTAACGCCTATTAGAAATTTTCTTTTCGATTGTCATCGCGTCGACAATGAATTTAAACGCCTGAATTTTTTCGGACGAATGAGTTTTCGTGGAAAGAATGAAATCTTGACAATTCTGCGATGCGAGAATTTTATTTTTATTTCATCGAGTTTTTAAAATTTTATTTACGAATTATTTCTTTCACGCGATGCATCAGGCTTAATAGAATCTTAGAAAATTTTGACAACTCTGCGGTATAAAAATTTTCTTTTATTTTTCTTTTATGACGCGTAGATCATCTTTCGTTTCGAGTTTAAAATTTTATTTATGAATTATTTCTTTCGTTAAACATATCGAAATTTTCCAATATAAAATTTAATAATAAAATAAAAAAAAATAAAAAAATAAAATTTAATAATAATAATAAAATTCGTAAACGATCCGAATTGCAATGCATAAACGTAAGTTAATTGCTATAAAATCGTGATGGATTGGCCGCCTCTTCGATCATTTTTCGTTTCGCGTTTTTAACGAGGCGCGAAGAAGAAGCTGTCGTTCTTCGACTTCATATCAGAATTTTTCATCTCATAAAATCGAATTCTAACAACTCTAAGAATTTTTTTTTTATTTTTTTACATTTTTTCATATAAAACAACATAGAGAATTCTGACAATTCGATGTAAGAGTTTTCTTTTATTTTTCTTTTATGACGCGTAGAATTCGTCGTCGCCTCCATCTTTCGTTTCGATATCGATAAATTTTAAAAGTTTATTTACGAATTATTTCGAGTGATGCATTAGCGTAGGTATAATAGAGTCTTAGAAACTATTAGTCTTCAAAATTAAAAATAAAATTTAATATTTAAATCTTAATTATAAAATGATTTATATCTACAAATCATAAAAATATTGGAATTTTATATATTATCTTAGCTTTATGATCAGGAATATTAGTTCATCAATAAGATTTATTATTCGAATAGAATTAAGATCACCAGGATCATATTAGTAATAATCAAATTTATAATACAATTGTAACAAGTCATGCATTTTTAATAATTTTCTTTATAGTTATATCATTCTTAATTGGTGGATTTGGAAATTTACTAATTCCTTTAATTGCTTAGGTTCTCCAGATACAGCATTTCCTCGAATAAATAATATTAGATTTTGATTGCTCCCACCTTCACTTTTTAAAAATTTTCTTTTATTTTTCTCGTATGACGATTCGTCATCGATCATCTTTCGTTTCGAATTTAAAATTTTATTTACGAATTATTTCTTTCGCGCGATCAGGCTAATAAAATGGATTCGTCTTTTCAACGCTTTGTAGAATTCAATACGTAAATAGACGGAAGAAATTTTCTTTCATAGTTGTTCGATACGATTCTTAATAATCGTATTGAAGTTTAAAGAAGAATAAGTAACAGATAATTATTACCAATATTAATATTTCATTTCAACATTTCAATATATTAATTTATCGAACTCGAGCTCGAATTATTTATTCGAATATTTATATTCGAATAAAATTCAATTCATTGAATATTCTTCTACAAAAAAATATTAAAGATAAAGACAAAAATTCAACCTTCGATAATTATATAACCTCTAAAACCTTCGACTAAAACAATAACAAGAACTGTAACAATTCTATGAAATTTCTTTCATTCCTTTCTCTTACAACAAACCACGAATTCTGCAACGAACAATAAACTGGACAAATACAGAAAAATAATTTCCAGAGATGGAAATCGTATAGAACGTTCGCTATAAATAATAATAATCATCATTGACGAAACGACAATCCCCTCTCTCCCCCCTTCGTATGGTTCCTTCCTCGAAGACGTGGAAAAAAGGTAGGAAGGGGGGGGGGAGATTATCGCAACGCCAATTTCTCGAGTAGAGTTTCCGAAGGAAACGGAAGGATGCAAGTTTCCTCCGTAAGAAAAATGGAACTAATTGGTCCCTCCTCGAGAGACGTTCGTGGCAAACAAGACTACGGGCTGAGCGGAATGAAAAGCAAGCGGCGTAGAAGGGAGGGGGGAGGGGGGAGGGACAGAGTATCTTGTAGTATCTGGAATTCTAGAGCACGACGGGCGTCGAGTGTGTACCGTGCGCTGCAAGGCTTGCGAAAGATAGTTGGCGCACTCGAGAGATAAAAGGGAGTCATTCTTTTTTTAGAGGGAAACGCAAACGAGAAATTAGAGCATGGAGACACGACTGCTTACCGAAGTCGAAATCGTGCGAGGATCCCCTCCTCTCCTCGCTTCGACTTTAGAAGAACCTTTCTTCCCTCTCAGAACTCTTCTCCTCGAAGAAAGAAAGAAAGGAAGCAAGGAAAAAAAATAAAGATAGACTAGGTTGGACTAGAAACGCTCATCGAGAAATGGTCAGAGGGCAAGTTTTATGAGCACCCTTTTCTCTCTCTCTCTCTCTCTCATTTTCTTTTCTCTTTCTCGCGCTTCTTCGATCTCATCGATCGATCGATCGAAGCTGTTTGCCAATTTTCTACATTCTTTCCAAGAATGTAGATATACATATATATAAGAAAGAAAGGAAGAAAGGAAAAAAATAAAGATTGGACTAGAAACGCTCATCGAGAAATCTCATCGATCGATCGATCGATCGATCGATCGATCGATCGAAGCTGTTTGCCAATTTTCTATATTCTTTTCAAGAATGTAAATATACATATATATAAGAAAGAAAGGAAGGAAGGAAGAAAAGGAAAGATAGGCCGGTTGGACTAGAAACGCTCATCGAGAAATCTCATCGATCGATCGATCGATCGAAGTTGTTTGCCAATTTTCTATATTCTTTTCAAGAATATAAATATACATATATATAAGAAAGAAAAGGAAGGAGAAAAATAAAGATAGGCTGGTTGGATTAGAAACACTCATCGAGAAATCTCATCGATCGATCGATCAAAGTTGTTCGTTAATTTTCCACACTTTTTCCATTGCTTTGTTCCAAGAATATAAATATACATATATATAAGAAAGAAAGGAAGAAAGTTTTATAAGCTCCTTTTCTCTCTCTCTCTCTCTTTTCTCTTTCTCACTCTTCTTCGATCTCATCGATCGATCGATCGCCAATTTTCGAAACTCTCTCCTTTGTTCCAAGAATATAAATATACATATATATAAGAAAGAAAGAAAGAAAGGAAAAAAAAGACAAGTTTTATGAGCTTCTTTTCTCTTTCTAACGCTTCTTCGATCTCATCGATCGATCGATCGAAGCTCTTCGCTAATTTTCCATACTCTCCAAGAATATAAATATACATATATATAAGAAAAAAGGAAGGAAGGGAAAAAAAGGCAAGTTTTACGAGCTCCTTTTCTCTCTCATTTTCTTTTCTCTTTCTGACGTTTCTTCGATCTCATCGATCGATCGATCGATCGAAGTTGTTCATCAATTTTCGAAACTTTTTCCATTTCTTTGTTCCAAGAATATAAATATACATATATATAAGAAAAAAAGAAAGAAAGGGAAAAAAAGACAAGTTTTATGAGCTCTTTTTCTCTTTCTCACGCTTCTTCGATCTCATCGATCGATCGATCGAAGCTGTTCGCCAATTTTCCATACTCTCCAAGAATATAAATATACATATATATATATAAGAAAAAAAAAAAAAAAAAAAGAAAGGAAAAAAAAGGCAAATTTTATAAGCTCCTTTTCTCTCTCTCTCTTTTCTCTTTCTCACGCTTCTTTGATCTCATCAATCGATCGATCGCCAATTTTCAAAACTCTCTCCTTTGTTTCAAGAATATAAATATACATATATATAAGAAAAAAGGAAGAAAGGGAAAAAAGATTAGTTTTACGAGCTCCTTTTCTCTCTCATTTTCTTTTTTCTCTTTCTCATTTTCTCTCTTTCTGTATCTTCGATCTCATCGACCGATCGATCGAAGCTCTTAGCCAATTTTCCAAGAATATAAATATACATATATATACATATATATAAGAGTTGGAGCCGCGATCGACGTCGGCGGCGGCGTCGAGTGTCGAACAACCGGAAGCTTTGTCTCTCGCTTCGCTCCACCTATTGAAG
>NW_006263555.1:55264-56063 GCF_000469605.1 Apis dorsata | reverse complement strand
ATTAGTACTGTTTGTTATTGTTTGTACGGTACTCGGGGTGAAAAAGAGCGTGATACGAGTGGGCGCCCGAGGTGTCACCCGTGATCCCGCTGATTCTCGCGCCTCTCTCTCGTCCTCGTCGTCGTCGTCGTCGTCGTCGTCGTTAGACGCCCACCCCCACACTCGCGCACTTGTCCCCATTTTTGGTTTCCTTTTAAGCATGTTTCCTCACAATACGCGAAAGCTTGTTAAGTAGAAGCACACTTGGACTTGATACCCCCTACCCCTATCCTATATCCTACATATATATAAATATACACTGTTTGTCCTATGCGCCAATTTTTCGTCTAGGAGGAAGGAACGAAAGAGAGAGAGAGAGAGAGAGAGAAAAGTTTCGGCCAATCGAGGGGGAGGGGGAAAGTTTGTTCCAGTTCGTGCGGATTTTTCCACGTCCACTCGTCGCCCCCTCCCCCGATCCAAAGCGACGAAAGGGGTCGAGTGGGATACTCGAGTGCGCGCTCGTGTGTGGGATCCACGGTGACCAGAGAGCACATGCGCGATTACCCATTCCTTTAGAATTAGCCGGCCATCAAACTTGCACGGAGCTGGAGAGACGGTGCAGGCCCAATGAAGAAGAAGAGCAGGAGGAGGAGGAAGTCTTTCATCCCGCTTTCCAAACAAAGCTCGTGTATATATACATATACATATATATATACATATATATATATATATACACGAGTATATTCTAGTCGCGAAGGTTTACGACTATTCCCTTAATTGCGAAGGTATCGCTTTTGTACTTTCGTAATAATAATCTTCC
>NW_006263555.1:53485-54718 GCF_000469605.1 Apis dorsata | reverse complement strand
CGAGGCATATGCGCGAGGGAGGGGGGAGGAGTGAGGGTAGGGTAGGCGATACACTTCACCTGAGACTGCAGACTGCAAGAGATAGACAACGACTACGACGACGACGACGACGTCGACGACGATGAGGACGAGAGTGCAGGCACAATTAAAACTGACGCTCCTAATGGCAAGTCAAACGCCGACAGGCTCNCCGACACGTGAATCCTGGCGACGAAGCCAAGGTGGAAATAGAGAGAGAGAGAGAGATTCTCAATCCTTTCAAATATTTTATCTATCAAAAATCAAAAAGAATCAACGTTTTGAATTTTGAAACAGGGAATAATAATATATTGAAAAGATTTCTCTTTCTCTCTCTCTCTCTCTCTCTCTATATATATATATATCTGCCATCCTTTTTCATTTTGGCTCCTTGTTTCGAACGAGCCAACACGTAAATCCTGGCGACGAAGATAAGGAAAAGATAGAAATAGAAAGAGAGAAAGAGAGATTCTCTCTCACAATCCTCTCACACGTCCTATCTATCAAAAATCAAAGAATCAACGATCGTTTTGAAACAGGGAATATAAAAAATTTCTCTCTCTTTATATATATATGTATATATCTATCACTCGTTTCTTCATTTTAGTATCTATCAAAAAGAATTAATGATTGTTTTGAAATAGGGAATAATATCAATAACAGGGAATATTTATATATATTTATAATTTTTCTATTCGTTTCTCTCTCTCTTTATATATATGTATATATCTGTCACTCTTTTCTTCATTTTAGTGTCTATCAAAAAGAATTAATGATTGTTTTGAAATAGGGAATAATATCAATAACAGGGAATATTTATATATATTTATAATTTTTCTATTCGTTTCTCTCTCTCTCTATATATATGTATATATCTGTCATCCTCTTCTTCATTTGGTGCCTATCAAAAAGAATTAATAATTGTTTTGAAATAGGGAATAATATCAATAACAGGGAATATTTATATATATTTATAATTTTTCTATTCGTTTCTCTCTCTCTTTATATATATATGTATATATCTGTCATCATCCTCTTCTTCATTTGGTGCCTATCAAAAATCAAAAAGAATCAAGGATCGTTTTGGGACAGAGAATAATAATTTTTCTTAACAAAGGACTTTTCTATTCTCTCTTTCTCTCTCTCACAAATTCTCTCACATCTTATCTATCAAAAATTAAAAAAAATTCTTGAAAATTTTGAAATAGGGAATAA
>NW_006263555.1:52186-53476 GCF_000469605.1 Apis dorsata | reverse complement strand
ATTATAGAATTTAAAGTTCACTGAAATTTTATATGTGATTTCATTATTGAATGTTGCCAGCAAAATTACTATTTCATAGTTAGTAGCTATTTGTTTCTTTTCGATACACGTACTTCAAATGTTTTGTAAACATATACACGCAATCACGTATAATCAAATATATTCATTCAGCTAAACCTGTATATTTTATTTATTGTTTTCCACTGTCCACTAAACAATATATATATATATGGCGACGAAGATAAGGAAAAGGTAGAAATAGAAAGAGAGAGATTTTCTTTTTATTTGTTATCCTATCTATCAAAAATCAAAGAGAATCAACAATCAACAATTTCTTTGCATTTTGAAACAAGAAATAATAATATATCGAAAAGAGGACTTTTCCATTCGTTTCTCCCTCTCTCTCTTTCTATATATATATATATGTATATATCTATCTTTCTTCACTTGTTTCGAACGTGAATCCTGGCGACGAAGCCAAGAAAAAAGTAGAAATAGAAAGAGAGAAAGAGAGAGAGAGATTCTCTCTCACAAATCCTCTCACATCTTATCTATCAAAAATCAAAAAAAATTTTTGAAAATTTTTAAGTAGGGAATAATAATATATCGAAAACAGGACTTTTATATTCGTTTCTCTCTCTAATAATCCAATATATATATATCTGCCACTCTCTCTTTCTCTGGCGTTTCTTCGGCCCCTGTCAAAAATCAAAAAGAATCAACGACCTTTTTTGGAATAATAATATATCGAAAAGAGGACTTTTATATTCGTTTCTCTCTCTAATAACCCAATATATATATATATATATATATATATCTCTGCCACTCTCTCTTTCTCTGGCGTTTCTTCAGCCCCTGTCAAAAATCAAAAAAAACGTTTTGAATTTTGAAACAGGGAATAATAATATATCGAAAAGATTTCTCTTTCTCTCTCTAATAATCTAATATCTACCACTCTCTCTCTTTCTCTGGCGCTTCTTCAGCCCCTATCAAAAATCAAAAAGAATCAACGTTCTGAATTTTGAAACAAGGAATATTAATATATCGAAAAGATTTCTCTTTCTCTCTCTAATAATCTAATATCTACCACTCTCTCTCTCTTTCTCTGGCGCTTCTTCACTTCATCCCCTATCAAAAATCAAAAAGAATCAACGACCTTTTTTGGAATAATAATATATCGAGAAGAGGAGTATTCCAAGTTGAGTTAGGAGGAGGGGTGGGAGAGAGTGATCGGTAGAGATTTCGGGGCGATGTCTGGGAGCATCTCGAGGACGACGACGACGACTCGAA
>NW_006263555.1:51112-51528 GCF_000469605.1 Apis dorsata | reverse complement strand
TGCCGAGATACTCCCTCCTAAGCCAGGATATTCCACGGAATTCCCGCCGTTCTTCCACGTGGATGAAGGACGAGCAGCATGAAACGTGAGCATGAAAAGCTCTTTTCCGAAAAATCCTCCTTTCCTCCCCTCCTCCCCCTACATTGTTATCGTTATTCCGTGGAAAGAAAAAACGAACTGCGGGAAAGGATATATCAGGTGTGCTACGCAAGTTCTTCTCTTCTCTCCCCGAGATTCGAATATTTTATCGTTACAACAAAGATCTAATCGCCTCTCGAAACCTTTCCAAATTGAAATTTCCAATTTTCAAAAAATTCTCTCCCGATTTCTCAACAAGCAAAGAATATAATTCGAGAAAAAGGAAGGATGAGATAAAAAGATCCTAGATGAGATAAAAATATCGAAGAAAGGAAAAG
>NW_006263555.1:48988-50430 GCF_000469605.1 Apis dorsata | reverse complement strand
ACAGAAGAGGACGAATTCTCTCCTCCCCCTCCCGCTTCTTCGTTTCCACCGTTGCTAATTACAACGTGCTTAGCGATTCTCTCGACACAGCTCTATAGATACATATACGTATACTTCCTTCCCCCCTATACTAATAATAACGAGAGATCGCGAGAGAGATCGTCGTTATTTGGTCTATGTAGAATATTTCTCACTTCACTTTTTCTTTTCTTTCTTTTTACGAACTACACTGTTCCCCCCTCCCCTCGTTTCGAATTCGCGTAAAAATTATGGTCCTTTTCTCTTGGAAATAATAATAATAATAATAATAATAAAAAGAAGAAGGAGAAGAAATTATCGCGGCGGGACCTCGCCGGAAGTGTCTTGTATAAATACAGCTGTCGCGGGCGAAAGGAGGGTAAGGGCAAAACAACTTGGCCGATGTGTTTTGACTCTACGTCAGTTTTAGAGCCGGTGAACGGGGTAAAGCGATATACCGTCCCGCATACCGTCCCGGACATTCTTTCGTCCAGGGGAGGGGGCAGAGAGAGAGAGAGAGAGTGCGAGAGAGAGAGAGAGAGAGAGAGAGAGAGAGAGAGAGAGAGAGAGGGGGTTGAAACTCGAAAGGATAATTTCTGAAAATTAATTTGCATCTGCTTTTTTTCGAGCGACGTTATTAGAGAGAAAGGGAGAGATTATTGTAGGGATCAATTGGAGGAAGAATCATAGGGTTTTCCTCTCTCTCTCTCTCTCTTTTTTGTACACAGTTTTTGCATAATTGAATTGATAATTTTCGCGTTTAATCGGGGGCACGTTTACCATTCACGGGGCAGAGTTTTGCGATAATTCAACCCGCGGACCCAACTATAAATAATTATTGCCAGCTTCGCGATAATTTCCTGTTAATTTAACTACGCCGCTTTTTCCGCGCCCCGTTCCGCTTTAAATACGAATGCCACGGCCAAGCGCTGGAGCCTTCTATATGTATATGTATATATATATGTATATATATATGTATATATACATATATATATATATATACTATATATGACAGCGTTGATTAAAACGTATGTTGCACGCAATTTGAAACGAATTGATGTTACAGTTCGTTTTATCCTCGCGCGAGTATACGCAGATATACTTGCGAAACAACGCAATTAGTATAACGAGTTGATAATAAGTAGTAACTTCTAATTTACAAATCCTCCTCCTCCTCCCTAATTTTCTAATTTCCCGTTCACGAGCGTTTTCACGAGTTCCCCAACTATTCGAAAACCTTAAACCTTTCGGATCATATTCCGTCTCCTTCTTTAATCTTCTTCGAGGCTCTCCCTCCAAATTTATCAATTCGTTCCATCTCGTTTCTCGAGTAATTATTCGCGACGTTTAAAATCTCCTTGTTTTTGTTTTGAAAAACGACGAGCAAATAAAGATACGGTACAAATTGCTCGGTTTATGATATA
>NW_006263555.1:48204-48576 GCF_000469605.1 Apis dorsata | reverse complement strand
GGCGGTCGGTGTGCGAAATAGTGGCGGGCGGTGGGGAGGGGGGAAACGATCCGCGCGGCGGCCAACGTTGCCACAACTTCGATATCAATCTTATTACGCGTCCGCGCTTAACTTTCAAATTTGTCTGCTTCTTTAGCCACGCTACATCCTGCTTCGTATATCCGTTAATCCCGTTCCACGTTGAACAAGGGAAACAAATGTTCCATCGTTCATAAGCGTCCGGATCGCTGTGTCGATTTGTTGTAAGTTGCTTGTACGAAAACTGTCCGATTGCAAATATATATATATATACTTCCAGTATTTATATCGTCTCGAGCTCGACAACGAGATTCCATTTTTGTACAGAACTTTATCAGCTTTTTCGGCTGAGAA
>NW_006263555.1:46748-48103 GCF_000469605.1 Apis dorsata | reverse complement strand
GACGTTTCTCGAGAATGGGAGGATGACGGAATCGATGGTATCGAGGTTGATTAAAATCAATCTTGACGAGTCGAAAGGTCGCGAAATCGTCGTTTATCGTCGAGATTCCAAAACTTATTTCCATTTTGGCGGGAAGAAGAAGTTGTTCGAACGCTTCGAGCCTCGATCGTTTCGTCCTTTTTTGAAAGAGCGGTGAACGCGAGCGGGGCGAGACGGGGATAAATCCGCGTCCATCGACCATTCGCGCGTTGTCCCTCGATCGATTTCTCGGCGGTGGGACGCCACTGTCACGGCATCTCCTCGCTTCAGGAGGAAATAACGACGAACCGTGCCCTTTTCGCGTCGCGGCTTACACGATTCGACCCCGCCTCCGCTTTTCCTCTCGATCCCTCCGTTTCTCCACGCTCTTATTTCCTTAGAATCCCGAATTTTCGAACGAAACCACGATATTCCGAACAATACTTAAACTTATTTAAGCGAGGGAAATATACAAGTTTATGATCGTCGATCGTCGTGTATAATAAAAATAAAACAAAAAAGAAAAAGAATACGATCGATATCGGCACGCGTATATATCATCGCGAACGAGTCGAGGTGTCGAGGGTAGTAGAAATGTCGTTAGATTATACCGAAGATGTTTATTGGAGCCGGGCCAACATTCGAGATTCTCAGTCGCTTCCTGCGCGGCAACGCGACGACCACTACGACCACGACGACGACGACGACGACGACGGACCACGGAGGACGATGCCAACAGCCGAGCGTGACAATGAGACAAGCGCGAAAGCTGCCCGATCGTTTTGCCATCTCTATCTTCTCTTAGATCGAAATATCATAACCCCCTTCCTTCCTCCCTTCCTTCCTTCCTTCCTTCTGTCCTTCCTTCCAGGCCGGCTAACGGACCGATAATCACTTTTCTATATTTATTCTCTCACCCCCCTCCACACGGTTATAGAACCGTGGTTGGAAGACGTGTATCGACCGAGTCGAACGCGCGGGCGGCGTTGTTAATTAATATCGCTGCGAAATTAAAATGTATTGGGCAAGTTGTCGCGGTTCTTCTGGAGGGGGAGGAGGGGGGGGGGGGTGCCGCGGCCGAGGAAGCCGAGTTTTGCGCGTTGTTGTGCCTGCGTTAGCTAGGTCTGAGGGAGAGTGTTAAAGGAGGAGGAGGAGGAGGAGGGGGGAGAGGACGCGACCCGGCGGCGGCGGCGGGCAAACAACAAGAGGTTTTCGCCAACGGCGGAGTTTCCTCGTAAACTCTTAAGGGAAGTTCGCAGACAAATACAGAAATATTTTGTAATGGAAACACGTCCCTGAGAAATTAAATATCGCGATGAAGAAGATGAAGCTGCCTC
>NW_006263555.1:46012-46673 GCF_000469605.1 Apis dorsata | reverse complement strand
GTCGGAGGGGGGGAGCCACCGACTTCTTTCGAAAGGAGAATCCACGAGCGACCGACCAGGTACGTTATTAATTAATCGAAAGGGGCAACGAATCGTCGATAAATCGCGAAGAAAAACCGAGTTCGAGCTTTTCCTTCCAATTTCACTTTTGCACCGATCGCGCAACAATTCAAGGAAGGGACGAAACAAGGAATTCTGAATTCCCTGCCAATTGGAAATGGAATTAGATGTGGTCTTTGAACGGGTGTTGGGGGGAGGGAAGGAAATCGAACGTTAACGCGTTTGATAAGCGCGCAAATTGGCCGGGACGGATGACGGATTTCGATAGTTGGGAAAAGCGGGCGCTCGTTAAAACTAATGGGAGAGGCGGCGGATTTAGAACTTGGCAGTGTTGATCATCAATTATATCGACCTTATTGCCCGCCTCGTGGCGTGACAATCGTTGGAACGTTGAAACGTAGAATGTGTTCCGCTCGAAATCGATCCCGCTCGAATATAAATATAATTCGATTCCACGAATGTATTTCATCTTTCCTCTCTCTCTCTCTCTCTCTCTCAAAAATTGAATGTCCAAAAAAACGAAAAATTAAAAAAATTGGATATTCAAAGAAGAAAAGAAAAATTAAAAAGATTGGATATCCAAAGAAAAAAAAATTAAAAA
>NW_006263555.1:42631-45794 GCF_000469605.1 Apis dorsata | reverse complement strand
TCTCTCTCTCTCTCTCTCTCTCTCTCTCTCTCTCTCTCTCTCTCTCTCTCTCTCTCTGTTCTGATGGAAACGAAAGTCAAACGACTCTCTATATAAATTATATAAACCTATATAAATTTTAAATCGAAACGAATAGACGGAGAATTCGAGTATTGAAGAAATGTGGAAGAATGGGAAGAAAGTGTGAAAACGTTTGGATCCATATTTTGGGCGTAAGACGAGGAGGAAAGAGGGAGGGAGAAAGATGGTATCGGAAGGGCGCTAATTGATAGGGGAGGGGGCGAGAGAACATTGGAACTTGGTGGAACTTCTGGTTTCCTCGATTGTCACCAGATTTTTCGCCGGTCTAATTATTGTCCCCCGGGCAACTACAACCCTCGATACGCCAGCCATAGTCGAACTACAGCAATCAACGAGATCGCAATTCCTTCCTCCCCTCCCCTCCCCTCCCGGTTCTCCTCGGCCTCGAGGAACCTCGAGGACTTGGCAAGTAGTTAGTCCTCCGACTTTAGCCAACCGCCCCATCGGAAGGAGGAGGAGGAGGAGGAGGAACGAGCCAACGCGTTCCACGACCTCTCGTCCCTTGCAAACATCTCGCTTCGAGGTAAGGAGGATCGCTACTTCGATTTTTTCTCGACGTTTCTCGCATATATAGAGATTTTTATCGATTTTCAAAATATGTGTATATGCAAGAAAAATGATGTTCTGTAAAGGGCGATTAAGGAACATCTGATTTTTGAATCATTATGGATTATCAAATTTTCGTTATTCTTTGTAAATTAATTCGTCGACGATTTTTCACGCGTTTCATATCTTGGCTCCTAGAAATTTGATTCCTTAAAATTTGCACAGCCTATCATGATATATATAACAGAACTGCTTGCTACGTTTATTTTTTTGGTAATTTTTTTATTTCCTTTCGATCTTCCTCAACGTCTCTTTGAAATGTTATTTCCGATTCTTGAGCACCAATTTATCGCACGTTTGTCAAATACGAAGCGCTTTCTAGGGGTTCGAATCACGTTAATTTTCTTTATGTATTTAATATTGTTCCCTAAAAATTATTAAATCTCCTATATAAGCTCCTATATGTACATTGACTGGACAAGATTAATTTTTGAAATGTATGATGTAAAATAATTGTTTCAATTATACCTCTTTTCTAAATGTTTAAAAATTAAATATATATATAGACAGCCAATGTTATTGTATATTAAATCAAATATGTTAACTTTGCAATGTTAATTTTCTTTATGTATTTAATATTGTTCCTTAAAAATTAAATCTCCATTATAAACTCGAAACCTAACTGCTATATATACATTAAGTGGACAAAATTAATTTTTGAAATAAATAATATAAAATAATTGTTTTGACTATACCTATTTTTTAAACAGATATATCGATTTTTAAAATACTATATATTTTCGTTTACATACTGAATTAAACTCAATGTTAATTTTTTTTACAATAAATTATTATAAAAAGCAATACTATCATTAAAAAATTAACCTCGCCCAATTCGAATTTAAAAAACGACTTTTTCGAATCCAAATTGATCTGTAATTTTGATTTTCTATATAAATATAATCAAATATACTCATTAGAAAATGCTTATTTCCTTACTCTTTTCTGCATAAAATTACATTCTTTCGTGTTTTTCTCAAGATTTATTAATATTCTTAAATATCTCAAAAAAAAAAAAAAAATTTGTGGAAAAACGACTGCTTCCGAATTTTTAATCGATGTAATTTTTGAACGAGTTAAAACTTCGTTCAAACTTCGAAACCTCGAAAAAAAGAAAAAAAATTTCCAACTTATTCCAGAACCATTTTCCAATCCAATTCCACTTCCGAAATTCGCAACAGGAGGGGTGGGAATTTTTCGCAGAGATTCGTCGCGATAGTGGAACAGTTCCGGGAACCGCATCCGTAGCGGCATCATCCATCCGCAGAGCGGGAGCACTTAAACTCCAGGCGCGACCAGCGTGGAGAAGCTGACGGATAACGNCGCACCTCCGCGCCCGTTCCTTCTCCGCCGGTGACTCGACTCGATGGCGGGAAAAGAATTTATTTGGAGACGGAAATGGTGGGATCGATGGTGTCCTTGGACGAGGGAGCTTTCCCTTTTCGAAAATTTAAATAGCCTCCGCGAATGGGAATCGGGCTCTCGATTCGTATTTTTAACCAGGCGCGATATATATGTATTCATTCTTCTTTCTTTCCGATAGAACATCGAGGAATCGTGAGAGATCGTGCGCGTAATATATATATATATTGTAATATATATAGTATATAGTATATATATAGACTTTAACAAGTATTTAAATAGCCTTACTAACGTTACAAGCTTCCTGCGAAAGCGAAGGAAGAGGGGAAGAATTGGATTGGATTTACTCTCCCTCTCTCTGTCTCTTCCTTTAACTCGATTCTCGAGTGTGGAAAAATTGAAAATTTTTCTTTATTTCTTTGCGAGTCTGAGATTTTGCTCATCGCACCACCAACGCGAAATACTTACGCTCGCGTAAGTGTAAATTGACGTGTCCAAAAATACAACGGCGGCCGGTGGAAATACGTTGGCGGACTACAAAGGAGTGACGTTATAAATCGGTGAGATTATTGGCGAGGGAGGGGGGAGGTGCGCGCGGTACGAATATAGAGCGACGCAGGGCGGCGCACGGAACACGGTTGTCATTTTATCAATATCAACAAAGAGCAACTCGTCATCGTGGAGAACCTGGTTCTGGCATCTATATGGGCGGCGATGGCGCGTAGGGGAAGGCACTTAAAGTCAAGTAACTCGACCGGCGTGGAGAAACTCGACGGATAACGAGCAGTCGGAGATTGATCGTATTGCGGTCGGTCGCGAATTCGAAATTCCGCCAGGGTCGTGGCGGGGGTCTTTATTCACCGAGAATTCGGCTGTATTAAACGGCTGTATTTCGAGAGCCGGGTCCCTTTCCCCCTCTCCCTCCCTCTCCCGATCACCATTTCGTATTATTTGCACGCGCTTGCCGAACCGAAAATAGCAATTCTCCTTTCCCGTTGATTTTTTTCCATGCAACGAGATTCGATTCCATCGAGAAACTCTTCTCCTTCCCGAAAATGAATGGAATGGAACCGCGGCCGGGAAATTCCGAGCTCCTAATTTTTTAGCCTCGCGT
>NW_006263555.1:39018-42377 GCF_000469605.1 Apis dorsata | reverse complement strand
GAGAAGAGGAGGAGGAGGAGGGGGAGGAAGAAAGGGAGAGGAGGAGAGGGAGAAAAAGAGCGGTAATCGGATTTTCGCGACAGGTCGATCTCACGCGTGGTTTGGCGAACGGCTCGCGCCTCGCGAAACGGCGTAAATCAGGGGTTTATGGTCACGGGAGAGAAGTCAAAGGAGGCTTTGCCAGTCGCTTCGAGCGTCACACATTTTACAGAAATCGTCGGGGCGCGCGATATACGCCGTCCACGCGGTCCGCCGTCAACCGCCGTTCACCGGGCAAATTACACGAGCTGAATCATCTCTCAGCCGATATCGTTTCAACCGCCATTTCCATTCTCCCAACCAAAGGAGAAACTCTTCGTGTGTGTATATATATATATTTATTATGAACTTTTATCTACTTACTTTCGCATAATGGTGTCCTCTACGAGATTCCCCTCTTCATTCGTCCAAATTTATTCCCGTTTTGTTTAAAAGTCATCGCTCGATTCGCACTTTTGGAAACGCGTGTTAATTCACGTTTTCATGTTCGAGCAACGGATTGAAATTAACCTTTCCCTTTATTAATAACAATATCGCGATGCTGGATTAGTCACTTATATACACTTATATACGAATATAAACTCGTTCGTCAATGTCAGACGAGGTGTCCAATTTACTCTTTACGCGCTCTAAAAGCGGGCTTGATAATTCGTGTACACAATTTTCTACTTTTAAAACATTGAAATAGTACATTTGTCCCCCTCGAAATATCGTATTACCGTTGTCTCTCCGCGACCAGCTTCGCTAACTCGCGTTTTTTTGCGAGTGAAAATTGCTCACGAATGGCCCACCTGTGCGCGCGCGTACGAATGGAGAGAGGAGGGGTAGACAAGGATAGACAGATATTCAACGACGCGTTCGAAAATTCGACGTTCGCAAAGTTAGAAAGCCGGCGATCGTTCGAGCGAACGATAAACCGATCATGGAACGGGCTACACGAGACTACACAGAGATACATTCGCCGCTCGTTTAACGCCCTCATAAAAATTCTTTCGTTTCGGCCACCGTGGCGAGGAATACAGGGAGCGAACAGGGGATTTTCGAGACGCTCCTGAAACACGGGCCGGCCAAGTAAATATACCCGTGGCCCTCAACGTGTGTGCCCTAGGCCACAAATTAAACTATAAATATAACGGCGAACGAACCGAACCGAACCGAACGCGCGAGCCCCCTCGATTCCGGGATCGAATCGGACTTCGATCGCCTTTTCTACTCTTCCAACTTATTCGTATCCATCCGAAGATTATTCGAAAACCAGTAATATATCCATTTTTATATCCGTCGAACGAGGAAACGAGCAATTGCATTTATCCGTTCGCGAATTAACACCACGCTCGCGTATAAAATTTATATAGAGCGAATTAAAATTAATCAGCAATTGTTCTTTTATAATAGATTCGAGGAAACTTCGTTCGAGAATAAAAATCGGTCGAGTCGCAACGTTGTTTCTCTATACCTGTGCACGTAGCTCGCGTGCAAAAACACGGATAATTTGCGGCCACGATTATGCAACGTTGCTGCGCGAGGTTGCTGCGCCGCACCGCGCTTCGTTCCGCGTCGAGTGTTTTCGGCTCGGTATACAATATACATGGGCACGGTACACCGCGAATTCGTATCGCGCTTTGCCACGAGATTTGCTTCTACCGATCGCCTCGAGCGACGATTAATCGACGAGCCGCTTCTGAAGCTTTAGCCATTGGCGGCGTTTATCTTTTTTCTTTTTTTTTTTTTTTTTTTTTTTTCCTCAAAAATTAGTTTACAAACTCTTGGCAAAAAACTTGCCGGAAAAGAAGCGTAGTACACCGAGAGCGTGTATTCGAACACGAGGCGGAGACGTCGATACTACGAGAGCGCGTGGGTTTTGAAAGTTAGGTGTTGAAAGGGTTAAGAGTATATAAGCAGAGTATCTTAAATAGAGTACACTATTTTAGGAATCGAGCCGCGTTATATCTTGTATAGTACTTTTGATAATCGAATAAGTTCTGAGAAACTTACCGCCACGTTATTATTTACAGATGTACAGACATTTTGGCAAAGTTTTCGATCGACGAATAGTTTTAACATTATATGTATGTATATATATATATATATAGAATTTGCGATTGAATTTTAATCTCGTATCGTGTCGATGGAGCGAAACGAAGCTATTATAATTAATAAGAAACGTCGTTTTCCCATCACGATCCAATTAAACGTTCCGAAATGAGAGACCGTTGAAACATAAATATACTTATATACCCGAAACCCTTTCTCTATTTTCGTTTTACATCACTCTCTCTGAATCATCGCCTTAATTATGCCATTCTCGAGCCAACACCATATGACTCATCGTTTTATCTAAATGCATACCAATGAATTTCCAATTTGTATAACATTAATTTCTCCTATCTATACATCTCTCTCTCTTTCTCTCCTCCCTCCCTCCATTACATCATCGTTAATAACAAGCAGAAGAAAGAAAGGAATTATCATCAAAAATAATAATAACCGTACTTACTCTACATATTTATACCACTTTATTTCTCCCCTAGCCTATATATATATATACATACACACACACAAAAATGGGTTTGGCAAAAGGATCAGGCGAGGCAATCTCCTTTTTCCCGCGGAATATGGCGCGTTTCGTTTCGCACAGATCAATGCACCTGTCGACTCCCTCTCCCTCCCCCTCTCTCTCCTCGAGAAAAAGAAAGAAAGAACCGAGAGAGGGATACGGTGCAACGCACTGGCGCGTTTCTGGAAATCGGCTTTCCGCGGCGGCGGCGGCGGCGTCGGCGGCGGCGTTGGCCGGAAATAGAAAGAAGCCAGAGCCCTCTTCTGAGATCGAAGTGCAGGGAAAAAACCGGGTCCCGTTTATTTTTACAATCGGCAGTAGATTGAATCGTTCGGCGGCCGTTTCTTCGGCTCCGCCGAAGAGAGAAAGAGAAAGAGAGAGAGAAAGAGGGGAAAGAGAGCATGTGCGATACACGCGGCTCGCTGTTAGCCGCGCTTCTTCTTTTTTGCTCGTCTCCTCCGCGCGAGGAGGATCTGTTTCTTGGGTTGGTTCGAACACCACCACCACCAGTCAGCTCGTTTCTTTCAGCCAAAGAAAGCCGAACCGCCGTTCCCTTTGAATCCTCGGCCGCGATCTTCGCCCTCTTTCCCCTCCCCTCCTCTCCATTCTACGTTCCGCGCGGTTTTCCGCCGCCAAACGATTTTCAACGGGCGAGCGAAACGAGAGATCGAGAGATCGAGAGATCCGTGGGGAATGAAATTTGAAATCGTATTTAAATCTTACGAATCGTTGTTTTTTCTTATATAGGGAATTATATAGGGGA
>NW_006263555.1:35815-38999 GCF_000469605.1 Apis dorsata | reverse complement strand
AAAAAAGAAGAGAAAAATTCGTTTTTTTTTTTTTTTTCGAAAAATAAAATGCGTAAGTAAAATAGGGAAGGTTGAAAACGGTGGTGTGTGGATCAAAATGGTTGGCGTTTATACGTGATTTCTGTCGAGCGACATGTTGCAATACTGAACTACGTGTACAGTAGTTCGGTGGACGGACAGTTTATTCGCGAGACATTACGAGCGGTCGTGTTATAGAAAGAGTTAAGAGAAGCCAGCTCAGGAATTGGTGGCGGAATCGTCGAGATTTAGAGGCGTGCATGTTGTTGATAATTAATTGTAGCGAGAGCGTCGTAGAACGATGCTTCGCGGCTCGTAACGTAACTGTTAATGGATATTATCCGTGATAGAACTATTCTAGTTTTCAGCCGAGTAATCCCGAAGTAAAGCGCGGATAGATCTAGCAGTTCCAAGTAACAGGCGTAATAAGACAAGGTGGAATAGTCAAGTGGAGTAATCGAACGAGCCGCCTCCTTCTTTTGACCGATAATATAATTAAAAAAAAAAAAAAAAAACGACGATGAAAAAGAGAGGAGAAAATCTCGAGAAAACGGAGAGAGCACAAAGAATTTTATATATATATATGTGTGTGTGTGTGTATATACATATATATATATAAGTATGTATATATATATGTGTGTGTATATAAAATTTGTAACGTAGCTTTTCCTCTCGAAGGAGCCGCGTCAAGTCCGCAACACGTTCTAAAACACACGTTCTCCCTTTCAGCGTCTCCTGTACAGCTGTACACTTTTCCCTCCGCCACTCGAAATTACCACTCAATTGGCGAGCACCGTTCGGCCGCAAAACTCAAACAAACACGATCGGGCCGAGTACATCCTCGCTTTGACGCATTACCGCTGTACCGTCCCAATAAAACGTTTACCCCGTATTACAACGTCAACCGTCGCGTTTCACCGCGTTGTTTGCTTTGGCCGGGTCTCGCGCTTCCCTCTCCCCCGCACCGTGGAACGATTCCTTGGCGGAGAAAGAGAGAGAGAGAGAGGGAGGGGGGGAGAGAGAAGGATCGGGATCGAAACGAATCGAATTTCTTCGCTTGAATTAAATTTGGTTGGAGAATTAGAAAAAAGAATTAAAAAAAAGAAGGAAAAAAAAAAAAAAAAAAAGAAGAAACGTCGAATACGTCTGTCACGGTCGTATTGCGCTTTACTTTTTTTTTCAAATTCCGTCGAGGATCGCTCATTAAATTTTCAACGATAGTTCAACCTATTTGTGCCGTGATTGATGGTAAACGATCATGAAACGAGTTTTACGAGCTTCCTTTAAGGAGAAAGCCTTCGGTAACTGTATTAAATGAAGACATTAACATCGATTCAAACGCTATAACGCTTAATATATTGAGAAACTCGGTGAATACTCGATTATCAGGCGATCTTCTGTTTACTGAAAACTACGAGCTAATTATTTCCTGTTTAAAAAAATGGTGGCGGTACGTGCAATTTCGCGATATCGGTGTAACGGGAATCAATTCGTTCGTACCGGTATTCCATTTACGTGGAAATAAAGCATGTAAATATAAGTAAATCGCGAGAAAAAAGGAACAAAAAAAAAACTTTTCCAATAATTGTACATTGTTCGACGTGTTACGACTCGCGATACTCGTGAAAGAACATCGGGATTATCCAGAAATTTAGAGTCAGACCATCGTTTTCGCATTTAACCTATAATTAACCTATAATTAGAATTTAATTTTAGAAAACGATGCCAGTTCACTTAAGTATACGTACGAACAAACTTTCGAACGTATAATACCTATTATACGTGTATATATACGATCCCTTCATCGATCGAACTTCAATTTTACAGATCCACTTCTTACCGAAACACTTCTCGACAAAAACTAAGCGTGTAGGATAGGAACGAAAAATGGCCGATCTGGCGCACACCAGCGCCACGAGAGAGAACGTAGGCGTATCACGGTGAAAAGAAGCATCAGCCCCGTGGAGGTGATGTTGAAACTGCAAAGAGAGAGGTCGGTCTCTGCTCGTCGTCACGCTGTTAGCGGCGAGTTAATCGGGGCCGGAAATGAAGTGAGGGATAGAGGAATATTAATAACTGAATCTAATCAATTCCGTGAAACGAAGCTGGCCATCCCCCCCCCCTCACAGCCCGAAAAACCGAGCCGGTTCATCTCTCTCTTTCCCTCTCCCTCTCCTTCCACCCTTCCTTCCTTCTACGAGCTCGGCAGCGATCTAATCAAATGCATCGCATTAAGCTAATTTAGCGGCGCTGCTAGCGTGGCGAACCGCTCTTTGCTTCGTCTCTCCCTCTCCCTCTCACTCTCTCTCTCTCTCTCTCTCTCTCTCTCTCTTTCGTCGCCTGCTACGAGTTGGTTCGCGGGTTAACGCGAATCGTGCCGGTGACAAATTTTCAATTGGTGACACGCGCGCGCGCTCTCCCGCTTCGTTTTAGACACCGTTCGAGAATACCGTTCCGTCTTCCAGTTGAATTTAAATCACACTGGCGAGACAGTTTTCGCGGTTACGAGGTTAGCAGTGTTTCCATACGATTATAAATATAAAAGTCGGGTCAGTTTTTAAGCAGCTTTAATATCGATGCGAAGGAAATTGTAAATCCAACGCGACGATAGAAACGAGCTTATTCCTTTCCTGGCTTCTCATTTCGGGGATACGGAAAATTATGATCCTGTTTGAGAATCTGAAAAGTGAAATTGGCGCTGTAATCAAACGCGATACAATATTATGTATTTTTCTCTCTTTCTTCGAATATTTTCTTTCGAAAACTATCTCTCACAACGATACATATATATATATATATATATACACGGCTCGATTCAAGGCGTTTATTTTCGGTTTCCTCCCCCCGAAAATCCGACTTTTTTTGCCGGCTCGTTTCTCTGTCCTCTCGCGGCGGAGGAGTTATCGGCTCGAATCGGAACGTAAATCCCGCGACAGATCCCGCGGTTCCCCTAATTTCGGGGGATAAAGAGGCCGGGAGAAAAATTGGTAGGGGGGGGAGGGGAGGCGTGGGGAGGGGGATCTATGCCCGCGATGGACGCGAGTAATCGCCATCACATTTCACCCCGGCTTTGCGCCGGTTATTTATGCGGTCAAGCGGTTATGCCACTTTACAGCGATCGTCCGAAATAAGGCAACCGCGAGGTTTAAGAAGCGGAGCCCCGGCA
>NW_006263555.1:34394-35772 GCF_000469605.1 Apis dorsata | reverse complement strand
CTGAGTTATTGGCCGCGGCTGCGTTTCAACGGTTACTTTGTACCTCTGGATTTGCCAACCAATCTACCCCGGCACCTGCTCGCAAAAATATTAGGTCACGCTCGTAAGTAATTCCCTCTCCTCTTTATTCCTTCCTATTAGGGAGGAATGAAATTTTCCACGCATTCCAATAGCCCGGTTAAAGCCTCCACCCCTCCTTCTTTGAGTATATACAAATTTTTTTCTCCCGCTATTGTGATTCATACAGGTTTACCAGCCTTCTACGTACCCGCGACGCCGAATCATCTTCGCCGGATTCATCGGCAATGATGAATCATCGCGTATATCATTCACCCCTTACGCGGAAACTCTGAATCTTCTCGCCACTTTCATTTTATCGTTCGTAGTCGCACGTAATAAATATAATTCACGTTATTATCTGTACGTAATAAATTTCTCGCGAATCGTGTTCAACCGTCAATTTTATCATTCGTAGTAGTCACGCGTAATAATAAAAATCTTCTTGCCAATTGAAAATGGTTTCATTTTACCATTCGCATCGACAAATTTTTCGCGCCGTCGAACGAGTTGTTGAATTTAATTTTCAAGGAAGGGACCGGATCCGGGACCTTCTCGAACACGCGGTCACGACGGTTCTGTCACATCCAGACATTTTGCAGAGGGACATCGGGAAANTAGGCGGGTCGACGTTGGTGGGCCGGGGTGGTGGGCGAGGCGAAGAATTTTTCATCGCTGCTCGCCACGCTTAATATCGGCACATGACTGCCGGGCCCCCAACGCTCCCTGCGCAAATACATAGTCTATATTTACGGGACGCGTATATTTAGTAGTGGTATGTGCATGTGCTCGCGGACCAAGACAAGGTGGGTGTGTCCGGGCACAACTCACACGGGCTGCCCACCGGACGATCGCTCATTCCCAAGCTTTAACCTCTCCCTCTCGTCAAAATTGTCGCGGATTCCTTCCTCCTGTCGCGCGTCTGTCGCGCCTCGAACGAACCGCTTCATTAACGGGGAGGGAGGAAACTCTCTCCTCTTCCTTTTTCTCTCTCTCCCTCCTCGAACGAAGAAACGTTGGAGGCGTGAAACGCGCCAAATCTTTCTGTCGAAAATATTCTTTCTTATCACAGGAGGGGGGAAGGACTTAAGAAATACACCCGATTCGAGCGATTTGCCGGCGAACAGGGGGGATCGTTGTGTCCCAGGTGGTGACACGTGGAACGGCATAGGAGGATTGATAGCGTGATTCGGAAGCTGCCAAAAATTCGCATGCTTGTTTACCTCTTCCATCTCACGCAAGCTTTTGCTTGATATACAGCTTCCTAACTATTCGCGTTACCGCGTAGGAATATTAAGTGAACGGAGGATGAGTATTCCTC
>NW_006263555.1:34106-34374 GCF_000469605.1 Apis dorsata | reverse complement strand
CTCTCTCTCTCTCTCTCTTTCTCTCTCCGAACTTACCTTCCCTTCGGTCCTCGAAGAGCTGCGTGGTGTCTCGGTGGTGGCGAATCCGAAAGGAGAGAGAGAGAGAAAGAGAGAGAGACTCTCGCAAGTCTATATTAAGACGAGAAGGCACGGCGTGGAAATAAGCCGACGAGGTTGGCGGCGGCGGCGTTGGAGGAGGAAGGGGCCACGGTTAAACGAGGCCCTCGCTCGCGTTTAGGCACAAAGACGCGTTCGCTTTGGCATAAGT
>NW_006263555.1:33370-33906 GCF_000469605.1 Apis dorsata | reverse complement strand
TCTCTCTCTCTCTCTCTCTCTCTCTCTCTCTCTCTCTCTCTCTCTCTCTCTCTCTCTCTCGACCAGGTTTATTTCCGTGTCAATTAGTAGGCCGGTCCGTTCGAAGGAGGGGAGGCCAATTACCGTTAACGCCGCATTTCCTGCGGACAGGTGGCCGATCGGTGGACCGATCCTTGTTCCAAGTTTGTACACGCGTGTCGCATCGACACGATACGTTGCATACGATAAGAGGGGTATCTTTCCCGTAAAGAGAGAAGACGGCGTTTCCACCGGTGAGGATAAGTGAAACGTTTCTCTCCCCTTCCTCGAGGGGGGTGAAGGAAGGAAGGAAGGAAAGAAAGAAAGAAAGAAAGAAAGGGGACGGCTCTGACCAATTAACCCTCGCCGCAAAGAGGGCCGGGGGAAAGAGAGGCGAGGGCCGACCTTGACGCGTACAAATGCGCCGATGAATAACCGAGTCATTTTATTTAGAGAACCGATCCGTCTTTTCGCGAGGGAACGAACGTATCGGAGGGAGAAATCCGGGGGAGGGAGAA
>NW_006263555.1:32868-33328 GCF_000469605.1 Apis dorsata | reverse complement strand
TCTCTCTCTCTCTCTCTCTCTCTCTCTCTCTCTCTCTCTCTCTCTCTCTCTCTCTCTTTTCCTGAGTAACTCCCGTGTCTCTAACTCAGAATAGCAACCTAGTCACCGTGGTTTTTCGCTACTTCGCTACCCGCTTCTTCGCGGTCGGTCGATGTCGGAATATGCGACCAATTAATTCCTACTCCTTTGATTCCGTGCACGCCTCGCACCACTCGTGTACATATTTTCGCATTCCTCGCGCGCTCGCGCGCATGCGCGCTCCAATTTGTCTCGTCCAAGGAGTTTTCGCTCGCGCCTCCTACTTCTCCTCCGCTACAATGTTCCCCAATATTCGTTGTCTATTTCGAATCGAAGGAGAAAAGGGAAAAGGGGAGAAGAGAAAATTTCCTTTTATCGATTTGAAATCGGGGGAAGATTGCGCTTTTGCCAAGTATTCGTATACTCGCTTTTTTTTTCGCGT
>NW_006263555.1:31273-32362 GCF_000469605.1 Apis dorsata | reverse complement strand
AATCTTTTTAATTTTTCTTTTCTTCTTTGAATATTCAATCTTTTTAATTTTTCTTTTTTTTTTGGATATCCAATTTTTTTAATTTTTCTTTTTTTTTTGGATATCCAATTTTTTTAATTTTTCATTTTTTTGAACATTCAATTTGTGAGAGAGAAAGAGAGAGAGAGAGAGAGGGAGGGGGTCACACGTCCTCGATTCGTCGAAGAGATTCACGGCCGCTGATCTCTCGGCGGCGATCTTCGAGACGAAGGTGACGTCCCGGCCGCGTTTCCGAGAGTTACGGAGACAACCGGCCTGATTTAAAGCGCGCTTAAGCGGGGGAATAATGCAACCCCTGCCAGACTCGCCTCTTTATATTTATCGTTCCAATGAAGGGAAAATACGATCTTTTTTCGGGACATCTTTTCTCGAGAGAAAGAGAGAGGGAGGAGGGGGCTAATTGATCATCGCGAGAAAACGTTTATAACGGACGAGGAATCGTTTTCGATGCGAAATTTTTTTACTCTAAACTTATTAAACTTTATCGGGAGTGTGGAGTGTTATTTTTGTTTGCATTGGTTGTGTTTTCTTAGATGTAAGAAAAAAAAAGGGATAAAAAGTCACTCGAAGCACTTCGTCGAAGGTTTGGGCTGGACGAGTTGAAAACGCAAAACGCGGGAATTATAATGTCGCTCGTATAACGTTTATGAGTTGACTTTCCGATTCTTTACGCGATATAAGTGCTCGCGTCAAACTCCGTTAAATTCCGCTTCTAATAAACCGCGACCGACCGACCGACCGACCGACCGACCGACCGACCGACCGCGTGCCACTTTTTTCCCTCTTCTTTCTTTTTTTTGTTTTTATACCGCGTGCCACGTGTGACACGTGTTATAACTAACCACGCGTCGCGCGATACGTCGCCAGCCAACGTACGCGTCGCACAACGTTGCCGTTACACGGCCGCGTCGTTTCATATAATAACGCCGTTATGAACAAAATGTTAACTGTTAATTAAATTGCAAGCCCCGTTCTTTATGCCGCGCATCGTATAACCGTCTAATACGTTGCCGCGTCGTATTTTTTCGCGGATAGGGATAATATAGAGGC
>NW_006263555.1:30262-31243 GCF_000469605.1 Apis dorsata | reverse complement strand
CGCACGTATTCGATCCTTGTTGCTCGAAACGGGCTATTTATTGTCCCTCGAACGGATACGGCGAAATTGGAAAGTCTGGTCCCGATGTGAAAAACTAAACTCCGAAAGTGTATACAGTTGATTAAACGCAGTGTACATAGGATTCAACGTTTGAAAGAAAAAATTATTCGTTTATTTAGTATTATCGAACTCATCCTCTCTGTCTCTCTCAGGCAGGACATACTAAAAATATTCGGCGCACGCGATCGCCTTCGCCTCCTCGTCGCGCTCGTTGGACGATAAATAAGCGGAAAGGAGGGGGGAGGCAGTTAAGATACGACGACACACTTAGTGTCGCTCATACTCAGCGTACGCGACGGTTTACGGTTTCTTCTTCACCTTCACCGGTAGGCAGGGGCGGATATCTATCGGGAACCGCCCCGCACGCTTCAATCGGTTATCGATCCGGGGGTGGGTTTCCACGGGGCGCGATTGAACGGGCCAACGTTATTGGCCGTCCCTCGAATCGAACGCCTGTCGAATCGCGCGTCGATTACCCCTCGTCCTCGTTCGCCGATAAACGCGAATCCACGTTTATTTATATAGAAAAGGAGAGAGAGAGAGAGAGAGATTGGTCGGATACCGCGAATCGCCGCGCGGGTTTAATACCGCGGCGACGCGTCGGGGGTAAATCGGGCGGAAAATAAATTACCGATTGCCTTGGCAATAATCCCGGCCGATTTTCCAGGAAAACACCGGTTGGCGGTTTAATGCGAAAATCGTCGGTTTTTTGTTGCTCGATCTCCCCTCCCCTCCCATCCGGGAGTTTAACGTCGCGTGACAATGATGCGACGAAAGTGATAACCATAATTCTGTCAAACGGTCGCCGTTCCCGGCGACGACGGTTCCCTCTATCTCTGGAAAAACGATAATTGCGGGATCAAATTTGCCCTCGGTGCCGGAAATAGACACCGAGGTTCGCGAGCTTGGAGGAGCGCGGCA
>NW_006263555.1:28351-28749 GCF_000469605.1 Apis dorsata | reverse complement strand
TCTGTCTGTCTGTCTGTCTCTGTCTCTGTCTCTGTCTCTGTCTCTGTCTCTGTCTCTGTCTCTGTCTCTGTCTCTGTCTCTCTGCCGAAACAACAAACCTTCGAGAAAGAGTCAGCGAAAAGGACATAGTTACATGAGTTTCGTATCCATCTCGAACAACTTCCGATAATAATAATAATAATAACGACGAGTTGTCCGTTCTTCAGCTGGACGAGAAAGAGAAGCGGGAGTTTTCTACGAGGTGTGCACGAGGCTTTCCCCTCGATTTCTTCGCCGCGTATATTATCGTGAATCGTGCACCGGTCGGGTATGGGGAGGCGAGCGCATTCCAGGAATAGGCTGTCACGAGCGGTGCCAATGCAGCCACTAACCTATAACTTATTTCACGTATCGTTTGA
>NW_006263555.1:25788-28346 GCF_000469605.1 Apis dorsata | reverse complement strand
TGATGCATTCGATCCAATAATATCCTGTGGCTTGGGGATCGGGGAACGAGCGGGCGACGCGTCGCCGTTCGTCGTGCCCGCGATTTTCTTCCCGTGCCACGCGGATATTAATCGACCTCCCCCTCACAACTTTCCAACCTCCGTTTTTCCAGAAAATTCTCCTCTCCCCCCCGCCTCCCCTCGAAAATCAACTCTCTCGTCACACAAACAATTGCCTCCTCGAGAAGTTTAGGAGTTTCTTCTCGATTCTTCCCCATCTTCTCATCACCTGAGAAATGAAACGAGGGGGGAGGATAAAAATAGCGGCTAGAAAAGTGAGAATTTTTACGAACTGCCGTGCAACGAGACGCCATTTTGTTATTGCTGGTGATAAGTCGAAGCCGAATTTGGAGCGAGGAAATCGAAGATACGAAGAGGAGGAAATGTGAAATTTCGAAGGTGAAAATCGGGAGGTGGGAAGTTTTGGGTTCGAATCTCGGGGCATTCGCTATTTTCGAAAGTTCGGGTCACGGCCTGTTCCCCGCTTCACGGTGGGCGTGAGCATCGACTCGGTGATAAATTGGACCGGATCGCGCACCTATCTTCCGGGTACCGGTGGCCAAACCTCTCTCACGGTGAGGGGAAGGGTGGCCCAGGATCTATAAATATATAAGGGAGGATCGTCGATACCGATTCTTCCGCGATTCGATTTTATCGTGCAACCTCGAATCGGTGGTACCTCGAAGAAGAGGATCGAAGAGATTCGAAGGTTTCGAAGGTTTCTTGTTCGAGGGACCAACGACGTGGATATGGAAATGATAAAATTTGTCGAAAGTTTCTCGAAAATTGACGAAATGCGCGTTAATTATAACAATTGTTTCAAGTATTGCGTTTGTAACAGGTATATACAATTGATCGAGAAATTTGTAAATTTATGAAGCATTCTTGAAAATATCTATTTAAATCTTAATAAGTTTCTTGTTTTGTTTCTTTGTAAATTAAACTTGAACACAATGCAATGATTTTATTTTTAGCCATCGATATTAATTAATTTTAAGCTTTAGTTGGTAATTTTTTTTTTTTATTTTTTTTCGATCTTTAATATCTAGCGGTTTCTAAGGGATTCGAATCACGAACGTTAATTTTCTTTATATATTTAATATTGTTAAAAATTAAATCTCCATTTAAGCTCGAAATATTATACCAATTCCCACGTATATTAAGTGGACAAGATTAATCTTTGAAATATATAAAATATATATAAAAATATATATAAAATATATATAAAATATATATAAAATATATATAAAAATAATTGCTTCGACTATATTTTTTTTCTAAACGAAATATATATAAGCAAATTAATTAGACAATTAATTTTTGAAATGTGTAAAAAATAATTGCTTCGACTCTTTTCTAAACGAAATATATATAAGCAGCCAATTTTATTCTATACTAAATCAAACGCAATGTTAATTTTCTTTATGTATTTAATATTGTTCCCTAAAAATTAAATCTGCATACAAACTCAAAAATTTCTATGTATATTAACTGGACAATATTAATTTTCTATACTAATATTCTATACTAAATCAAACGCAATATTAATTTTTTTTATATGTTTTATTATTATATATTATTTTTTTATGTATTTAATATTGTTCCCTAAAAATTAAATCTGCATACAAGCTCAAAAATTTCTACGTATATTAACTGGACAATATTAATTTTCAAATGTGTAAAAAATAATTGTTTCAACTATACAATTTTAAATCCTCTTTGTTAACGTTTACAGACTAAACGAAATATAGCCAATCAACTGATCGGGATATTTGCATATATCGATTACTACGTATTTTCCTTTTCATTCTGAATTAAACTCAATGCTAATTCTTCTTACATATTTGCGTTAATTTTTACAACGAGATGATAAATTATCATAAAAAGCAATATTATAATTTTCTAAAAAATTAAAAATTCTTCATTATAAACTCGAAAGTTAGCTCCTATATGTACATTAACTGGACAAGATTAATTTTTGAAATGTATTTCTACTATATCTCTTTTCTAAACATTTACAGATTAAACGAATTATATATAGGTACCTAATTGATCGAATATATTTGTATATTTTTATATTCGAATAATGTGTATTAATTGGACAAGATTAATTTTTGAAATAATTTAAAAAATAATTGTTCCGACTATACCTCTTTTCTAAACGTTCACAGACTAAACCAAATACGTATATATATATATAAGCAAGCTGACTGATCGAATATTCGTATATTTTTCATATATATATCACATTCTACACTGAATTAAACATTTCGAGAAAAAAAAAAAAAAAATAAGAAATCTCCGAATACAAAATCTCTAAAAACCGAGATTGGAAAAAAAAAAGAAATAATTTCGTCCAATCTTACCAATTCCCTCCTTCCCTCATTCCGAAACACCGATCGATTCTCTATACGATTCCCATATAACAACATAATAATTCGATCGAATTTCACGAGGCGCGACACAGAAACGGAAACGCCTTCGAAATTTCCACTCCATTCCCTCCCCTCCCCCGTTTT
>NW_006263555.1:24121-25221 GCF_000469605.1 Apis dorsata | reverse complement strand
AAGAGGAGGACCGACCCCACCGCTCTTCCTTATCTCCCGTCGTAAATTAATCTCTCTCTCTCCTCGCGTTCCTCGCGCCCCCTCTCCCACTGTTTTGCTCGCTAATATCCCTAAAACATCCCCCTCCCTTCCCCTTCGACTGCGGGGGTCTTCTTGGAACCGAGACTCTTAAAAATTGTTCACTCTCATTCTCCCGAGCTCTCCTCGACGTTTATTTTCCCTTAGCCCCCTTCTCTATATTCGAGAATTGTCACGATTCGTAGATTCGAAGGAGAATGACAAGCTTCGTTCGAGAGACGTTCGAGCATCCGAAGAATCGAGAACCGAGAGAGAGAGAGAGAGAGAGAGAGAGACGATTTCACGTCGAGTTCGAGAGGAATTCGTAGAGAGAAGCTTTCGAACGATTGTATCCCCTTTATCGAGGCGATTATCGTTAGGCGAGAGAGAAGGAGGGAGAAGGAAAGAAGAAGCGGTTAAAAATCCTGCTCTACGGGTTCCTCTATGAAAATTACCTTTAAAATCCCCCAAAGGAGGTGTGCAAATTGCGGGCAAAACGAAAACGCGGCAGCGTTAACCACGCTATTTCTGTCCCGAAACCTTTCGGATCGCGGAGAAGCATAAAATTGTGCAATTAATAAATCCATTCGTGCGTTCACATCAAACGAGATGTTCGTCCGGTCGCACGTGCAAGCGTAAAGGATTTCTTTGACGATTTCCATTCCGCGGATGGCGGCCTGCACACGGGGACATAACGAACCGTGTCCTGGCAGCCGCGGCGCAGGAACAAATGCGGCGTGTTAGCATAAATCTCGAAATCCATTTGAAAGCGGGAGCCTATTATCGCTCCCGGACAACCCGGGGATCGTCTTTCTGCCGGCTAATTAAACAAATGCTCCCCTCCTCGCGTATCGTTCCACCCGCTCGGTCGGTATCAACAAATTTCTTTCGATTTTCCGTTTTCTAAAGTATACACATACGCGGCGAAATATTCGAGAAAATACGTGTTTATATATATATTCACGCTCGGTCGGTATCAGCAAATTTCTTTCCGTTCTAAAGTATATACATACGCGGCGACGAAATGCTCGAGAAAATACGTG
>NW_006263555.1:21890-23572 GCF_000469605.1 Apis dorsata | reverse complement strand
ATATATATATATATATATATATATATATATATATATACATTCGGTCGATATCAACAAATTTCTTTCGATTTTCTAAAGTTTTCTAAAGTATATACATACGCGGCGACGAAATGTTCGAGAAAATACGTGTATATATATTCACACTCGGTCGGTATCAATAAATTTCTTTCGATTTTCCGTTCTAAAGTATATATATACGCGGCGACGAAATGTTCGAAAAGATATATATATATATATGTATATATATTCATCCGCTCGGTCGGTATCAACAAATTTCTTTCGATTATCTAAAGTTTTCTAAGGTATATACATACGCGACGGCGAAATGCTCGAGAAGATATATATACATATATTTAAGAAGGAGGTAGAGAAGGAGAGAATCGAG
Source organism: Apis dorsata (assembly GCF_000469605.1). Classification (NCBI taxonomy): domain Eukaryota; kingdom Metazoa; phylum Arthropoda; class Insecta; order Hymenoptera; family Apidae; genus Apis; species Apis dorsata. The sequence goes on along the minus strand of NW_006263555.1, from coordinate 23,187 downwards.
AGAATTTGGAATTGCGAATTGAGGCTGGCGACAAAGGCGGGATCGCAATCAATAGGTCTTCTCAATGGAGGCCGTCTATCTCTAATGCCGTACATAATTTAGGCATTAAAATACGAAGGAAGGGAAGGGGGAGGTGCTATTAGCGCGAAAGCGGATGACGCCACCCGATGCAATTATACTTTATGTGCCCTCTGCCGACGTCTCTTATGCCCCACCCCCCCTCTCCCCCAGTCTTCTTTCCGCTCCTGTCGCAACTGTCTGTCGTCCCTTTCCCAACCCCTCTCTCCGTTCCTCCCACGGATTCGCAACCACTTGAACTTTATCGCGATTTATCGCGCGTTTTCCCCGTGTGTCAATCACGTCCTTCGCTTCGTGAAATTACTATTCGCCTATTCGAAATCGTATCCAAATATCTCTGGAAAAGTAATTCTAAGCTACTATATTATAACAATTACAATTACAATTACTTTCGAGGAAGACTGTGATCGAGGATGTATCAAAGGTGGAGGACGACTCGAAATGGAAGGAGAGGAAGAAAAAGGAGAGGAAGAGATCGTGCCAGTCGAACGCGTTAACTGTTTCAACACGGTGAGGTAATTTATTAGCCGTGTAGGCTAAGTTGCTATTTTCGAGAGGCTCGGTTTCGAGTTTTGCGAGCGAGCCACCGTTGCAAGACAAATTTCGCCGTGCCAAACTGATGGCGATTTCACAGACTATTTAGGGATGAGTCAGCCTCGGACTCGGAAGAGGAGAAGAGGGGAGGGAGTGATCGATTAATATCGCGCGATTATTATAAACTCGCGAATAAATTCTGTTTTACCAACTGTCCAACGTGGTTCTAATTTAAACTAGCTATTCGAGAATAGAATTCGTAATCTCGGATCGAAATCGTCGATCGTCGGACGGAAACACGCGCGTTATATTTCGTATTATCCCAGCCCCTAACGGAATCCTAACGAGGATCGAGTAATTTTTAAATCGAACCTTTTCATCGAATCGAACGGCTATACATAGAAGGAGGTCAGACGGTCGCTACTTCTAGACTAATTACAGATGTCGTTGAACCGGCTGGGGGAAAATTAGTTTTCGCGCTTTTAAACCGATGAAATCCCGCTTTTAATACCAACCAACGGGACATGAAATTTCGTATCCTGGACCATCTATCTATCCCTCCCTCCCTCCCACCTTTCTTTTCAAACATTCCTTCTTCCCTCTCTCTCCTTCTCTATAGAAAATAATACGAATAATCGACGAGATATAATAATAATAATCGAAAAATGTAAAAAAGCGACTCGTA
>NW_006263555.1:16537-20796 GCF_000469605.1 Apis dorsata | reverse complement strand
CTTCTTTTCCTGGGCTTTTCCTCGCGAAATTCGTGTAAAAAGAAAAAGAAAAAGAAGAAAATCTCGTGCGATATCTCGAACGAAACTTTCGAGTTTTCGAAAGGGGAGGGGGGAGGCTCGTTTAGTAACCACTGTTCGAAAGGCCAAAGGCATCGAGGTTGCGGACTCGGGACGGGAGGAGGAGGAGAGGGGAGGGGAGAGCCGGTCATAAGTTCGAGCCAAGAATTCGCACGGGAATGAGGAATTGAAGTAAGTTGCCGCGGCTTTGCCGGCTCCGCCACTCGTCGTCCTCGTCCTCGTCCTCGTCCTCGAGTCGGTGGAAAGATGGTGGTAGTACCGGTCGGTTCTGCCGGATAAAAAGTTGAGAAAAGCAAGAGTTGAGATCAATACCTCCGCCCCATCGCGACCCCCCGCCTTCTCCCAGTAAAAGTCCCCAGACCTCTCACAGACTTCTCACTCCCCCTCCCCCTCAGCCGCCGTTTCCTTTCGTCAGGTAACGGATCCCAGACAGAGAGAGAGAGAGAGAGAGAGGGGCTCGAAACTCCTCTCTCCAAACATCTTGGATGGACGCTAGACTTGACTTAAACCTGCCATTCACCCCTTTTTTAAGATAAATAATATTACAATTTCTCTCTTTTTCTCCTTAAGAGGGGGCACGTAATCGAACGATTTCTTTTACGAGGATGGAGGAGATAATACGAATAAAAATTCTCGTGGTTCACGGTTAATCCAATCTCAAGAGGCAAAGATACGAACGACACCGTTGTCTCGTCGTTCCTGCGAGGAGAGGAGGGGGGGACGTAATCTTGGGATTCCCCCGTTCCGTTCGGCCGGCTAACTTAGTTTACGAACTGGAAAATCCTCCGCGAGGGCATACAAATAATAATTCTTTGTTTCTCCGCGCCACGGAGACGTGTAAATACCCGTGTAACTCTCTCTCTCTCTCTCTCTCTCGCTTAAATCGCTTCAACAACTCATCCCCTCCAGTTGAAACTTGCTACCAACGTACACCTCTCTCTCTCTCTCTTTCTCTTTCTCTTTCCTCTTTTTCGATGACCTTCGATTTCTCAACTCGGTGTTTTGTTGCCATTAATAACACGTATTATACATATATATACATATATATGCTCTCGATAGACGGGTGTACGTAGCTTCGAGCGAAATAGGTTCTATTTACAGGCGCGATTGGTTGCGCTTTACGGATCACGTTAGGCCTGAAATTGGCTCGGTGACGTCTGGATTGGCTGGACCTTTCCCCCTCCCTCTCGAATTTTTTCTAATCCGTGGATACGCGAGGAAAAGAAGGAGGAAGAAACATCGAACCGTGTCCATTGGTGTGGATGGAAGAAAGAAAGGAAGGAAGGAAGGAAGGAAGGAAGAAGGTGAGCGGTGGAGGGGGGAGCTCTCGTCGAGCTCCGCGAAGAAAACGCTTCGGTTTATTTCAGTTCGATTTTTCCAGTGTCGCCGTCTCCCTGACGACAATTCGCAGGCGCGGTACACTCTCCTCTCTCTCTCTCCCTGTCACACGGCTCTCCTCTTCCGTCGATACCTCTCTCTCTCTCTCTCTCTCTCTCTTCTCTCTTCCTCTTCCTCGCTCGTATCGCTTCGGACCGACACGGAACGAACGAATGGGTTACGCCCAGATGCGCGCATCGAAGCCTGGTCAATAGAGAATCGTTCTCCTCCTGTACATATATATATATATATATATATCGAACGTGGCCCCTCTTCGAACACGGATGGACGACGATTCGGGACCAGCCTCGAACAGAGATATAGGTAGAGAGAGAGAGAGAGATAGAGGGGGGGAGTGCGTGTAGGTGCGTACGGTCCACCTATATAGAGGAAAGGGTGGACCCTGGATGCCGAGGCAGCCAGGAGTTTAGCAGGGTGCCGAGCATCCACTCTCTGCCGGAGCACCACCCCCGCGCGATTGGAAATCTATTCCCACCCTCCAAGTCGAACCTCGACCTATCGGAGGGTTCGGTTCGGAGATATTGAGTCTGCGCTCTCTATCCATCGATGCTCGTCCTTCGTTTCCTCCCTTCCTCTCTTCTCTTCTCTTCTCTCCTCTTCCTCGCTTCTTCTTCTTCTTCTTCCCTTTTCCAAATCTTTTCATTCTTCTCTCTCGATCGATCTATCTTTCGATCTATTCAGAGAGAGAGAGAGAGAGAGATTGGTGAGGAATTGGTGCGCAAGGGGTGGGGGGTGATCGTGGTGGTTAAGTGCGTTTATGTCAGCGTTTAGCGGCCGCGTGAAATATTTTCACGGTGCATGCGCGTGCATTGTGTCGGGGGCCATACCTCATTGGAGCGGACAGTGGTCAGATATTTTCACAATAGGTGTTCCGCGCCGTTGCTTTCATTGCGGGAAAACTTCGCGGGTTGCCGTGCCGGTGTTAAATGGCGGCCANTTTCCAAGGAAGGGGGAGGGGGGGGTGGGAGGAGAGAACAATCGCATCCAACCTTGCATGCCAGACAATTCGTCCCTGGTCTTCTCGCCATTTTCTTTTCCTTCTTCCTCTTCCTCTTCTTCTTCTTCTTCTCTCCGCCATCGATTTCCCCGATAGATAGAAATCGATCGAATGTACGGAAAGATCGAAGAGGATAAAAAAAATCTTCCTTCCCAAGCAAAAGTTTCCCGTCCCGCTTTCTCCAACTTTTTTCAACTGATCGATCACGCTCCTAGCTCGGACAAAGAGAACGAAAGTAAAGAGAATAAGTGTGCGTGTATGTGCGCGCGCAAACTCTCGATCGTATTCCCCGATGTTTAAAACCAGCTCGCACTTTCACTCGACCAACAATTCCTATTTATTATATATATATATATATATCTATGGAAAATGACGGATACGTCTCCACGGGATAATTAATGGATTTTCTCGTTATATTTATTCTACCTTGCATATATATATATATATACATATATACATGTATATATACATATATATATATGTTCTCCAATTCTCGGGGAGGGGTCAATACCTCGGAGCTACTTTCGACTCGGTGTCGTTGGAAATAACTCAAATATCGATTGCCAGACAGTCCAGACGGAGAAACTTTGGACGACCTTGCCCGATAACGTTTCGTTCCAGCGGTGGAATAACGCAACGGTGGAAGAAACTCGATCCTAATAGGAGCTACGCGAGGACGAGAGGAATACGAAGCGAAGCGAAGAGAGAGAGAGAGAGAGAGAGAGAAAGAGGAAGAGAGAGAGGATACGCGAGAGGCGGAAAAATTGCGGGTCGCGAGGAGGGAGGCGAGGGAGGATGATGGGGTAGAGATGATGCGAAGAACGGGGGCGGCCGATAGTCGGCGGAGGTAAAGGCGCTAGCGTAGAAGGAGCGTTTTAATCTATGGTCGCTCACAGGAGCGGGACTTCGGGGTCGGAGCTCACCCCCCGCGGCCGGATTATAATCAACCCTTTTATCCTAGGCTTTCCATGTCGCTAATTTCCATAATTACACAGACGCTAAAATCACAATATCCTCTGCCGGCAGAAAGGAGTAACCTACGTGAGCTTCCTCCCCCTCCTCCCCCTCCTCCTCCTCCTGATCCTGCTCCACCTCCATCCACCGGCCGGCGTCACACGAGGAGAATGCTTCGGAGAGGGTGAAAGCGGCGCGCAGGGAAAAGAGAAAAGGGTATATATACACGGAGGAGGAGGGGGAGGAGGAGATGGGAGGAAGCGGCTGGCTAGAGATAAAGGTACTCTTTAGCTAGGATGGCGTTCGCTCGCATGTTTATGCACTCGTATTCGCGTGGCCGGGCATGGAAGTGGCTGGATAACCAGCCAAGTGACAAGCATAGACCTGCCGGCATAGAGAGCGCGCGCCTCTCCTCCTCTCTCTCGAAATTTTGAAAGGCAGCCAACTCGGAAAAGTGGGTTTAAAAGTCTCTCGATAAGTGGCGGCGTGATGGCCCGACGGGGATGGGACTCCCATACTCACGAAACCTATCTACCTACCTACTTACCGTGTTTGTTCCAACGTGCAAAATGCGAAATGCCGCCAAACTAAGCAAGCAAGTAGCAAAGTAGTTCTAATCGAGGAGCTCGAGTTCGGAAATTCGGTTCGGTTCGCGAGAGGGAAGAATCGCCCATCGTTCCCGTCAACGCTCTAAAGGTGAGGCGAAGGGAGGAGAGATGTGCGGAACGTGTGCCAAAACGAAATGGAAACGAAGAAAGGAAGAGAGAGAGAGAGAGAGAGAGAGAGAGAATAGTTACCTCGTCGTGGATGATCGGCTGCTGCTCCCTAACCC
>NW_006263555.1:10733-15827 GCF_000469605.1 Apis dorsata | reverse complement strand
CTCGCGAACGCGATCGCCTCCTTCTTTCTCAACCTTCGATAATAAATCTCTCTTCTTTTTTCATCTTTTTTTCTCGAACAATATATAACACACGAATGTTGGTCGTGTTGCAAGTTCGTCGAAGGAGTTGGAAGAAGCGAGCGCGTTCTCGAAGAACGTGTTTCAAGCGCAAGGGCAGAACGAACAATGGAAAGGCACGCAAGTTGTTCGTTTGTCGTCCAAGGTCGTCGGTAAAACTCGTTAACTCTCCTTCCGAAAGAAACGGATAAAGGACGATGCCAAAAAAATCGAACAACAACCTGTGCGCGTTTTTTAAATTAAATTCCTTCGAAAGACTTCGATTCCCTTCGAGAAATAGATCGATCGAATTTGAACGGGAGGGGGCGTGGTATCGACTCGATCGGCAAGGAGTCGACGAGAGATCTCCTAGCGGCCGTTTCATTTATATTTTCCCTCGTGCTCGCACGCGTGTTAATCGGCCCTCCTATCCTCCTCCCTCCTCCCCCTCCTCCCCCCCGTGCACGTGTACGGAGCGCGTTGGACGGATACGAGACGCGCGCGGTAGCGAGGGGGCGTCGAACGGCGCTGGACGAAGGGGTGGGGCGGCGGGTGGCCGGGCGGAGGAGGAAGAGGGCGAGGGGAGGCAGGGAGGGAGCGGAGGTAGGAGAGCAGTATCTTGGAGACTTCGCACTGTATCTTGAAATGAGTTTTGTTGGATCAATAAGTTCCACTATAAGAACACTCTCGCTCTGTCCCGGCTCTGTATCGGGGTGTTGGTTCTGTTCGTGTTTATCTGTGTCTGCAAATAGATACACGCCGTACATGAGTCTCCCTTCCTCCCCTCCCCTCGCTCCTGTCTTTTCTTCGTCTCTCTCGCCCCCCACTCCTCCCAACGCGAGCTTCTCTCCCTCGATCCTCTCGCTCCCTCTATCTCTTTCTCTCTTTCTCTCGTTCTCTCGTTCTTCTCTCTCTCTCTCGCTCCCTGCCGCCAGAACCAACGTCTACGTGTATCTGTCGCACCAGCCGGCTATGTGTACGAATAGGATAGTCGCTACAAGCATTTCGAGATGAGTCGAACTCAATCTCGCGGAGGCAGACGGGCGCTTTATCCGGTCTACGAATCTACCTGCCGTTGGATCACGTGAGCATGGATACGCGAATTTCTGTGATTGCCGGTACTCGGGCTACGTGTGACAGAGAAGGGGGAGGGGAGTGACAGGCGCGGGTAGAAATTTAGACTATGCTCCCAGGAATGATTAATACGCTCAACCGTGTAACGTACGAAAACGCGCGCGTACGTCTTATTCTGCCTTTTCGACGAGTTCGAAAAAACTTTCGTCGAATCTTTTTTGTCTCCGTTACAAAAAAGAAACACACAGAGAGAGAGAGAGAGAGAGAGAGAAAGAGAGAGTGGAAGAAAGATACGTATATTCCGAGCGTCTGTACCAATTGCCAGCCAACCACGTTACGTTAGTACCGATAGAATAGAATCTATATACCGGGCAGCGTAGCGGGTAGGAGGGAGGAAGGGGGGACGGGTATGGTTACATAAGACCGCGCTCTCTCTCCCCCTGTGCCGTACATCGGCAGCTTTGCAAGCAGGTACACGTCGCACACGCGTTCACCGTAACGAAGGCAGACACGGTGGTGCAACCAACCAAACGGTGGGCTACAGTGTCGCAGTGGAAGTTCGCAGATAGGGGAAACAATTGCTATCGGCCCGTAACAAATGCGCGGCAACCCGCGTTCGCAACCTTCCCCCCCCCCCCCCTCCTTCTCCTTCCCTCTTTCTCCTTCGTTCCTCCACTACGTACGTACCCTCGCTTCTCAACGAGGGGGAGAGGCGATCATTATATTTCCCGATTAAAATAAACGCTAACGCGTTCCCTCTCGCGTGTGCACGTCCTTCGTTTCTACGTACCAAGCCACGNTCTTGGCCCTGTGCCCTGCGTCCTCCTAGCATCCATAGTCCCCCCTCTCCCTCCTCGGTAATGGCGCCGTAAATTAAAAACTTTGGCTCATCGCGCGATTGATTTCACGGATTAATTTCACGTGAATTCTCGAACGGCGCTTGATAATTTTCCTCGGTTTTATATTCCTTCGTTTTTTCTCGTCTTCTCGGCGATTAGATTAACACGTGCTAGAAGAAGTTAAAACGCGTTCGTTCGGGTTGGCTCGTTTCTCTTTCTGGTCCGGCCACAATAAACCTGATCATCGAGGACGACGACGATGACGAGCCATCTTCCTTCCTCCTCCTCCCCTCGAGGAGAGATAAAGAGAGAGAGAGAGTTTCTTCGTTTATAAATATCTAAATCTCGGGGCCCTTTTACCGCGAGAAGCAGAGAAGAGGAGTCCCTTTGTGCCGGACAATCTCGAACGATAATCAGAGTCCTCTTGTGTCTCCCATGCGTGGAACGGCGGTACCGTTTTACAACGAGCCCCGGTAAATCATTCCAGGCCGTGGTTGGAAACGTCTCGGCCAACGTCACGAGATTTGGTACGCTCGTTCCGCGAACGAGAATTCTTCTTTTTCTTCCTCCTCCTCCTCCTTCTCTTCTTCTTCGTGTACACCTCCACTCGGACTGCAGAGGCAAGAGGATCGCGATGCGCGTTTGATAACAAGCTCCACAGTCCAGAAACGAACTGTTCCAGAAACCCTGGCTCGGCTCTAACGGTGGGAGAAAAATTAGTACCACTTGTGGCCGATGTGGCAAGGGCTGCGTTTTATCGCGGACTCTCTTATGGGGAGGCGTTAACCCACGGATGGCGGACGTAGCGATGCTACCAACGGATCCTAAAACTACTTTTATTTTTTATTTTTTTTTATTTTTTTTTCGCAATTTGAACCCTTTTTATCCTCGAATCGAAAGAAGAAACGCTCGATATTTGCACTAAACTTCGAGAAAATTCGAGTTAATTGTTCAAAGTTGATGGATACACATATTTGGAGAAGAAATGTATGTAGACGTGAAAAGCGGGTATTGCTACACATTCCACAGCGCCGATTACCTCATTCCAAGCGTGGATTGCGAGCGTAGGCTGAATAACCTATGGCTGCTCGCGCGTCGATTCCTATCACGATACTCGAGGAAACTCGAGCAGGATCCGGATTGCACATGCGAAAATCCAACGGTTGGGGCGACGTTGCGTTGCGATACGACGGCCAATAACGAGGGTTACGCGGTGTTCACGCGCGTAATTAGAAGCCTCCGCGAACAATGAGGAGTATAACTTTTATTTCTCTTATCGCTACGGCCTATCTTCTTCCTCCCTCCCCCCTTCTCCTCCTCCTCCTCCTGCTCCTCGTCGCCGCCTAAGCCGCGTTTTCGCGCAGGCCAAGCGAACGCAGGAAACTATTTAACTGATTGTCGCTTCGAGGTAAACTTTCCAGTCACTTTTCCGCGCGATACATCTCTCATTCCACTTCCTCCGGCTCGAGTTATCCCTCGCGTCGCGGCACGAGAAAAGAATTTATGGGAAGAGTCTCCTCCATCTCTCTCCCTCTCTCTCTCTCTCTCTCTTCCTCTCTCCCCAAGATCGATCGAATTGACCAAAGAAAATCTCCTCCCCCCCCCTCTCCCTCTCTGAATTAAGAAGAAGTAACCACCTCACTACTCGGCAAAACTTTTAACTCGGCGGCTTCAAAGTTAAAGTCCACCTTCTCCACTCCTCTCTTTACCTTCTTCTGACCATTCTGCTCCTCGTCTCTCTCTCTCTCTCTCTAGCGCGCGCGCGCCTCTCACAGAGACGGAGGCGTCCCGACGTCGGAGTCCTTCGCTCTCGAGACGTCTCTAATCGTAATGGTCGTGGAGTGTTAATGTTCCCGTTAACGCCACGGCTGAGGTGTTTAACCTTGTTAACTTGGTGCCGCGACNTAACGTCATTTCCGCGATAAAGCGGGATAATTAGCCTGTAAAATCAAGATCCGATCGATCCGGCAGATTTTCTCTTCTCACTCTTGTCTATATATATATATATATATATATACTTTCTCTCTCTTTCGTTTCACCCTTTACGCACGAGTTTTTCAAAAATTCGAGACGCGAGAGGTTTAAGTGGGGTTCGAATGGAAATTTTCTCGAATGGAGGAAAAAATTTGGATGGAAATCGAACGGTCGATCGAAGCGAGCTGAGCGAGACGCGATGAATCACGAGGTGCTTTTGCACGAGCGGACGCGCAACGATGGGTCGGCCATGAGATATGATAAATCGTTGGTAACGAAGCAACATTGTAAGACACCAGTAACGCTAACGGGCATAACTTTTCCACCCAACCAGAAGACGATATTAATCGCGTACGTAGCGTTTAATGCGCGAGCAATAATACACAGCATTCGTTAACCGGCTCGTTTCGATCTTATCAAGATCCGTCTACGTACGCGCGCCCCATTGTATTCTTTCCATCACTTTCGATTCTTTCGAAAAATTGGAAATTCATTGAATTCGAGAAAAAAAGAGAGGGAGAAGGGGAAAAAATTCCATCTATTATTATTCCGTGTTCTATAGGAATATATAATATATTCTAATAGAATATATAATATATTATTCTACAGGAGGAGGAGGAATCGGTGTTATCGTGTATAGGAAACGACTCGAAGCTTCCCGGTTTTTCGCGAAGAAAGGAAAGAAACGAAGGCAGAAGACAGAATCATTAAGGAAAGGAACATCCGGCTTCCATAAAGAGATATATATACACACATACACACACGTATAATTCACCTGCCGCTTTTGTTCAAGCTCGACTAATCGTGGCCATTATCGCGGACTTCAACGAATCAGCAATGAATTAACCAACGAAATAGTTTGTATATCTAGAATTGAATCGGTCTTAATTAATCCGCTCCTCTCCCGTTCGAGAATTTTATCGCTGACTGCTTCCACGCTTCTCCTCGATATTGGACTCCGTAATTAGGCTACGCCGCGGAATAATAATTTCAACCGACATACATTGCCGCTACTTGCTCACTTACTCACGTCTTCAATTTTTAAACCTCGATGCACTGAACGTAGATCCTGGAACAAACGCGCCCTCTGTCCAGTTTCGTCCCTCGGTGATCCCATTTCGGAACGAGCAGAAGGAACGAACGCTCGGCG
>NW_006263555.1:8750-10631 GCF_000469605.1 Apis dorsata | reverse complement strand
CAGTCGTGTTTTCCACGATGGCGCGCGATCCATCCTCGTAGCAGGGAAGCCAAGAGGCTTCGAAGAGGCGCGCGGATCGAGCGAGGTCGGGGCAAGTAGACCGTGTCCCTATAGCCCACGTCGTGGTGGGAACAAGCCGCGTTTAATGATGGGACGGGGCTCGGTTGTTGCGCGATAAACGTGTAGAAACGTAATTATTGATAAGCGTTAATGAGCGGCGGGCGTTCATCACCCGAATCGCGAGGCCATTGTTCCACACGCGTGCGCGCGTGCGCGTGCATAAAGCGACGAAACTTGGGCAGAGGGAGCCTATATATTGGGTTATTCGTAAACGAAAGTAATTTCCTTTTTTCTCACGAGTGTCGCTAGTCGAACGTTTATCCAGCCAACTTCGTTCTAAACTCGTTGTGTTGTTATATTTTCAGAGTTGGCATCTCATGGTTTATTTATAAGGAAAATTCGTTTGATTCTGCGCGGTTGTGTTTTTCGTGCGTGATAACAAAGATGCGAGAACGTTTTCGGCATATATTTTACTTTTTCGTTACCGAAAAGTAAGGTAAGAATGCTGTGAAAAGGCGAGAAAAACTGATTTTCAAAATTTCGTTCCGACAATCTCGACATCAAAGATGTGCCACGTTCTGGAAGATCGGTCGAAACTGATGAAGACAAAATAAAAGCATCGAAGCGAATAACAACTCGAGAAATTGCTACGAGATTGAATTTGTCGAATTCGACCGTTCACGATGATCGCATAGATGGCCTATGACAAATATAGCCGGTGATTTTTCTGATCTTCGTGGTACTTGTGCGATCAAATTCTCCGTTTTCCTTTTCTCTGAAGAAAGAGAGCGATTTCGACATATATTTTTGGAAGGAAGAAAGGAAGGAAGGAAGGATCGGTCGATGATCGACGCGTTAAATTCGCTTCGTTTTCCCTCTCTCAGAACCTTTTCTCAAAAATCCCCGGTAATTCGATAATTCGCGATCGATCCGACAATCGGATTTGAATCCGTCACTTTGATCGTCTTATTAATCGTCTTATCCCGCGTCACGTTCCGCGGCGAGAATTCAATTAGATTGGATCGTCGGGGCGGACTAGGACGCCTCGTGTTTTTGCGGAATCGCGAAAGTGGTGGGACAATGATGGCGAATAAAAGTGGCGAATCCAAATTGGAGTTTAATCGCCCGTTCGAAACGGAGAGATGTCAAAATTCAACGAATGGAAGAATTAATCCTCGAACAACGATTGATTGCATCGGGGGTCTACGAACTTGCCGAGAAAATATAATTCCCCGTCCCCATTAACTTGTACAACATCTGAATGAAACGCGATTTATCATTTTTTTATAAATGGATACAAGCAGGAAATAACTTTTCATTCACTTTTCATTTCCAAATTTACCTCCAATAGCGAAATCTGACCTCCTCCAGAGTCCAAAGTTGTACATCCGAATGAAACGAATTTTTCACGAATTACCTTTTCTTTTTTTATAAACGGATAATAGGGAATAATTTTTCATTCGCTATATTTCCAAATCCACTTCCAATAGACCTGGCAAAGTGATTCGATCTCCTCGTTTTCACGAATTACTTTTTCTATTTTTATTAACTTGTACAGACAAGTAATAGAAATAAGTTTTCGCTATATTTCGATAGACGCAGAGAAATTTGGCCTTCCCCCTCCTCCCGGACGGACGGAGGCGAGAAGAGTAGTAGATCCGTGTTACCGATAGCGGGGTTCCAGGACGAAGCCGGGAATCCGAAAACAGGCGGATCCCCGTCATCCCCGTAACCAGATCCCGTTAAGACGATCTCTCGGTCCGAACCTCTCTCGGTTTGTCTCTGCGAGAGCGCAATCTTCGGAATCAAACGAAGGCATAG
>NW_006263555.1:5809-8426 GCF_000469605.1 Apis dorsata | reverse complement strand
CCGCCTCCGCCTTCGTCCATTCTCCCTTCCTCCCCTCCCCCTCCCTCGGGTAATTCAAAGCGTCAGGACGATAAGGCATCCGCCATAACTCCTTTTGAATTATTTCAGTTATTTCACTATTAGATACGGTATGCGACTCTCGCGATCCACACACCCTCCTCCTCCTCCTTCTCCTCGATCCTTTTAGGATATCCTCTCCTCTCTTACATGCCGCTTTATATTAATAGCTGACGAATCTCGCGATCGCTTTGATCCAGGATCAACTTCCTGCCCCCGACCGATCCACGAAACTCGCTCTACTCTTTCCTCTCTTTCTTTCTCGAATTTTTTTCCTAGTTAAGAGGGAGGGAGGGGGTAGATAAGCGGACTTTTGCGACAATTGCAATAATTCGTCGAACGAGTGAACTCGAAATATATATATATACATACATTTCGGCTGTGTCTGAGCGAAATAGCGCGAGAACTTCAAACGATCGCCTGATATTAAATACCAAGGTTTCCAAGATCGTTGCCCGCCCCCTCTTACGCGTTTTCGTGTACGCGATTGTACGAGAATAGAACTGGTGGTGGTGGTGATGGTGGTGCTGGTGGTGGTGGTGGTAGAGAGTGTGTGTTTCGTCGTGTGTTTGGAATATTGGCGACGTTACGCGCGGCATTGTCCCGTACGGGAAGAAGAGGACCTCGGGCGGAAAGTCGAAGAAATATAATGGGCGCTCGTCGCTCGTTAACGTGGTTTGCCGCAAGATCCAACTGTGTCTCCGAGACTTTGCTTCTCTTAATTCCACACCGGCAGCGATAAAACTTGACGACTTTCTAGAAAAATAACGCACGGCCGTAAGTAACTCCTCGATCCTTCTCGGTCACGGATCTTGCGTTAATTTCCCCCTCTTCCCCCCCCTCCCCCCCCTCCCCTCTTTCTCTAAAATAAATACGCTTCTTCTTATTCTTTTTTTTTTTTTAATCAATATTCCCATACATTTTCGTTTCACCTTTAACCGTCTCGTTACTATTACATATCGCTCTGCATAAGATGTATTGCACGTACGACGATTGGAGTTTATTGTACGTCGAGTATCTTTCTTTCGTATTGATATTTTCTTATTATTATTATAACAATTATCATATACAATTATATTATATTGTTATATTCTGTTTCAAAGTGTAATTATATTAATAGAGGTTGGAAAGCATTCCAAGTTTTTGAAGGAAAGTTTTTTTTTTTCCTCGATAAACAAACTCTGTGCTTGCAGTGAGGCGTGGTCAGTGACCATCTTTCTCGAATATTTTTACAGCGGCTCGTAATAAAAGCGTTAAGAATGAAACTTTAAGAACACTCGTCTCGATCCAATTGATTATCGCGTAGAATAGAAATTAGACGGTCGTCGGAATTATCGAGACAATGATTCCAGTCCGTCCTTTTCGATAATTGCGAGCGAGGCACGAGGTGTGACGAGGCGACGATTATCGCGTCCGTCAGGTGAACGGGGCCCGTTCCTCTCATTCCGCGCATGCTAAACTTGTCATTTTTTTTTTTTCTTTTTTCATAACTGTTTTTGTAAACGGCCGCTTTCCGGCTTCTATATAAATTACACGGTCGGCCCCTGTCACGCTCGCGTGAAGCCACGACGAAGACGACGAAGACGACGGCGGCGACGACGAGTGTAGCGGGTTCTTCCGTTCCGTGGGATCTGTGGGAAATGTCTTTCTCCATTTTTTTTCCCTTCCCCCCTGAGAAAACGAAGGTTACCACTTCTGGCTACTTTTATCCAACCTACGTTTCTCCTTCTTCCTTCCTCCTTCTCCTCTTCTTCTTTATTCTTCCCTTGGCCAACATCCTCGATTTTGTAAGGAAGTTGAACGAGTTGAATTGCCATGAAAAATGGATAGAAGAGAGTGAAGGGCGGGATGTTGTGTCTAGGATATCGAAAATACGAATCTTATACGAATTCGATGATATTTTTATTTTTACCATCGATCCACCTCGTCATATTCTTCGCGTATTATCCGGTCTCCATTAAAGCTCGTTCGACCGTATTAACCGCGAGTTTGGTATGCGAGTCGGTAATGGCCGCGGAATGATTTCACCGGAAACTTGTAACGCGGTGTGTAAACATAACGCGTCCATATTCATGGGGATAGTCGCGGGCGATCGCTGATGGGTATCGAGGTGGCCAAACTTTAAAGCCTTTGATGATGATGATGATGGTGTTGATGATGATGATGATGATGGTGATGATATCGTAATACCACCCCACCATTCGAATAATTTCAGATTTTACTTTTACCAAAAAACAGTTATTCCAAAAACGGGGATATATAATATCGTTAACCTCGTTGTTTATTTTCAGAGAGAAATATATATGTATATATATATATTTATGGATGTATTTATAATGGATGCAAATTCGTCGAGATCAATCCCTGTATTTTTGAAAAATCTTTCTTTCTAAAAAAATACAATTGCGATCGAAGGCTTCTGAAAAAAATTTGTTCCATAATTTAACGATAATAATTATAATTATATAATTTCAATATTGACTATTTTACATCATTTTATCTATAAATAAATTTTCAAATCTATTTTATTATTAAAACGTAACATTGAAATTATTCGATA
>NW_006263555.1:5205-5795 GCF_000469605.1 Apis dorsata | reverse complement strand
AAATCTTTCTAAAAAATACAATTGCAATCAAAGGCTTCTGAAAAAAATTTGTTCTATAATTTAGCCATAATAATTATCGTTATATAATTTCAACATTGACTATTTTATATCATTTTATCTATAAATAAATTTTCAAATCTATTTTATTATTAAAACATACGTAACATTGAAATCTTTCTAAAAAATACAATTGCAATCAAAGGCTTCTGAAAAAAATTTGTTCTATAATTTAACGACAATAATTATCGTTATATAATTTCAACATTGACTATTTTACATCATTTTATCTATAAATAAATTTTCAAATCTATTTTATTATTAAAACATACGTAACATTGAAATCTTTCTAAAAAATACAATTGCAATCGAAGGCTTCTGAAAAAAATTTGTTCTATAATTTAGCGATAATAATTATCGTTATATAATTTCAACATTGACTATTTTACATCATTTTATCTATAAATAAATTTTCAAATCTTATTATTAAAACATAACATTGAAATTATTCGATAAAAATTTTCTTTCTAAAAAATACAATTGCAATCGAAAGCTTCTGAAAAAAATTCGTAATTTAGCGACAATAATTATCA
>NW_006263555.1:4544-5044 GCF_000469605.1 Apis dorsata | reverse complement strand
TTGACTATTTTACATCATTTTATCTATAAATAAATTTTCAAATCTATTTTATTATTAAAACATTGAAATTATTCGATATTCACTTTTTATCCCTATTCTCATTCCAATCAGATTAATCGTATATCCCGAATATTAATAACATCGAATTCGATATACTTATATACATATGTACATATCTTCAAAAAAGTCACGCTCGAGGGTGCGTCCTCGCGGAAGATTATCCTCGTCGGGCGTTTATTAAGCCGGAAGTCCTCGCAGTCGGTTGTCGTCGCTCATTGAACGCCCGTCACCGAGCGATAACTGTTCAATGGCTCGTGGCGAACGCCGGCGTCTGGTAAAATTCCAGCATTATACCCCCTCACCCTCCCTCCCAAAGATCCTTCCTCCCCCTTCCCCCACTCCGTTTCTCTTCCACTCGCTTGGCGGAGATTTGATTTGTCGCGCGCACTCTTTTGAGCTACGATAATAGCGTCCTTCCAGGCGCCCGCTCATCCCTTCAA
>NW_006263555.1:812-4388 GCF_000469605.1 Apis dorsata | reverse complement strand
GAGAGAGAGAGAGAGGCGCGCGACGCCACCGTTTCGAGAAAATCCCTTCCCCCTCTCCTTTCGCGGGATCAACACCTCGCGCCGTGTTGCTGAATTTACGGGGAAGCGAGACGCAGCTTGGAAAAACAGTTTCTAAATCTTCAAAACGTAAACGATTCCTTTTCTTCTTTTTCTTTCTCTCTATCTCGTTCGAGCATACGTAGCGAAACTAGTAGAATGTATCAACGTGTTAATAATAGGAAAATTGTTAATATGATTAACAATATTTATTTGTAAATTTGATGTCATTGATTCTTTGTAACAAGTTGAGTAGAAAGTGGGGAGAAGATGATTATCGAGGATTTCGTTTAATATTTTTACGTACAATAGTTTTCTCTTCCACCGATATTACGGTATTTTCATATTATATTCATATTATATATTATAAGATACAAATAATCTTAGCAATTACAATTTAGATATTATAAGTTATAAGGATATTATATGTTATTAATATAGCTTCGTCACCCTTGAGGAGAATAAAATTTTAAAACCAAACTTATCTCGGATTCGTATCCTTCGACGACGAAGGAACTAGGCGATCAACGAAAGAGGGCGATCGAAGACGGACCGCGATACGAGAGGCGAACGCTGCGAGCGCTACGAGCGCACGGGCGCCATAGCTGCGGCTGGCAAGTGTGTAATAAGATATCCGCGGATACTCGAAGCCCTCAATTGGCTAATTTACCGGCAGTTAGCGGCTATCCGACCGCTTAGGTCATCCTAACGTGGCCGGGTATTCGGCCTGAATAATTTATAACCGCCTGTTTACGAGAATTGAGAATAATGAATTTCAGCGGCAATTCGCACTCCGACGCATCATTGACGAACTACAGCTGTAGTTGCCAGGCCATCGAGCCGGCTCGGATGTTCGTTATTAGGTGTTACGATGATATCGCGCGCGGCGAATAACATCCTTCTCTTCGTATAGCGATATTCGTAACCTCCCTCCCCCTCCCCTCTACACGTCCGTGACGGTGCCTAGGACGGATTAATCGACGGATTGACCGTTCGACAGTGCTCGCTCGCTCGCTCGTTCCTTCGTTCGTTCGTTCGTTCTTTCTTTCTCGAAAACGCGGATTATTACTTCTTTCGTAAATTTCTTTCCTTCTTTTTCCTTTTTCAACGATCGAAGAGAGAGTAACGATAATCTTCTCGACGTCAGGTTAGGGTTACGACGAACGAGAGTTGTGTCCACACACGCGTGTAGGTGTGGAGCTGGCTTCCGGTGGGTCTCGAACAGACGAGGCGAGGAGGAGGGGAGAAGGAGGGGGGCTGGGCAGGCGTGTGCGGGGGTAGGCCGATGTAAGTGAGCAGTCAAAGAGATGGCGCCTAATAGATTGGTTTGTAGGTGGACGCATTATCTTCGTCGCGCGCGTGAACAAGGATGGTGGATGATGTGCACGAGGCCGAGGGCGGAAATTAGTAATGGAGCAATGAGCACCGCGCCGAGCAAAGCTTGGCCTTTTGAACGAGGGGGAGGGAGGGGGGAGGGAGGCAGTCGCGCTTCGTCGTCACGTCACGGGATTAAACGCGTGAACGATTATTGGGGCTCGTAATATTTCCCCGCGTATTATTTCGTCGACGAGTAGTTTTTTGTCCGAAGTAGCGGCGACTCGAGATGATTTTACGTGACGGGCGTCTTATATGCCAACGTTATATATTTTTTGAATAATGTGTCGATTTCTTAAAGCATTTTCGCCGAGATGCGATCGAACCTTACGATCTTTTTTGTTTGTTAAAATCGTGCTGAACATTTCAATCGGTGATCGAAACGATTTCCTCCTGTTCCAATTGATCCATGAAAATTTTTATGAATCGTGGATGGGTAAGAACTTTCGGTCTTCTTTTTCAACTAATTTGTAAGGTATATAAGAATTAATCAATACTGTGTCTCCATCGCTGATTCCTTCGTGAATACGATCGATCTCGTTTCTCAATATTAAATTCATCTTCACTCGAACTAATTTCGTTTTCGAAATCCATTTTTTTTCTCCTTAGAGGTTCTAAACTTTAATACGAAACTATGCATGATACTTTTGAAGGAATATCTTATCTTCATTTTCATTCAGTACAAGTTGATAACATTTTTTAATGAAAAAATAAATAAACTCACGAGTTGCAAACCATAAAATTTTTAATCCTCTTTCTAAACTTTTACAGATCGAACGATAACACATGATCGGTAATACATTTCGATAGTTGAGAAATATAAATTTATTAAGAATTTATTAAATTTCAATTTTTTATCAAGCTTAAAGTAACGATAATTATTTAACTCTGATATTTATAATTCCAATCCATCTTAGATTATAATAAACGTATCTCTATGATATTGTTTATTTATTATATTTTGAAAACGACCTGGACGCTCAAAAGCCGAGATAAATTTCGAATAAATCGATGCTACTTCCAGCGAAACGGACGGACAGAAGAAAAAAAAAAAGCAGCGCCGCGAATCTAATCGACAGCTTCATAAAATTGAACCCATAAAGTCATAAAATCAACCTAACTCCTTTAGGGGTATAGCCCCTGGCCAGGAAAATATTTACAATCCTCTTTTTTTCCCTTGGCCGATCCTCCGCCAAATAGGAACGGGCTCGAACGACGCTCGAAATTTATCCCGAAATTTTATCCCCCTCTCCTCCCCCCTCTCCTTCTCACGTATCACTCTTACGTAAGACGTTGCAAAGTAGGTTAAAAGCGGACGCGAAAAAAATCGGGAAAATCGCCCTTCGACCGAGGAGGAGGAACCGAAACGAGAAATTACAACGATAAAGTTGGTCGATAAAGAGGGGGACGTTAACGTTACCGGTCGATAAATTAGGTAAATTAAAAATTGAACTCGTAGCCGCCGCTGCGAGAGCGGGAATCGAAGGAATCGGCGGTGCATCGGATCGGTGGCCAATCCAGCCGGGGAGGGGAGGGGAGGGGAGGGGTTTCGGTTATCTAGGAGCTTTTACAACCGGGGGCCCCCGATGCAACCAGGTTGGTTGAGCGGTCGGATCGATTCGAAGATATGCGAGCAATAAGCGTTTAAGGGCGCGGGATTCCGCATCGTGGCATCGTCTCTTTAGAGCCGCGCCAGCGGTCCTGCGGACTATAAAAGGCATCGGGACCTATAAAACGCATCCTTGGCCGGACGCGCGCTCCCTCCTCCCTGCAACACCATTGTATGCACACGTCTCTCCCCCGCCGCCTTTTTCTCTCCTCCCCCCCCCCCGTCCCCCCTCACCCGACAGATTGCACACTACGAGATACAATTTAACGATCACTTTGACTCCGGTGAGATACCAGCACCGTTCTGGATGGGAATGGACGGAACGAAATCGCCGGTTGCCTCGTTGTTTAGACCGTTCTTCGCGAGGGAGAGGAGGGGAATGTTCTTTTTCCTGGAAGAAGGGAATTCGATACTAGATAGCCTCGAGGAAACGATCCTTAACGATCCTCCGAATCGATTTTTAAATTAATCGTGGGTGGAAAATTTATTATTGGAAACAAGGAAGTTGATTGGAAAAAGGACAAAAATCCTCCGAA
>NW_006263555.1:0-704 GCF_000469605.1 Apis dorsata | reverse complement strand
ATCGTGGATTGAAAATTTATTATATATGGAAACAAAGAAGTTGATTGGAAAAACAACAAAAATTCTCGTATCAATTTTTAAATTAGTCGTGGATAGAAAATTTATTATATATGAAAACAGGGAAGTTGATTGGAAAAACAGAAAAATCCTCGAATCGATTTTTAAATTAATCGTGAATGGAAAAATTTATTATTGAAAACGAGGGAGTTGATTGGAAAAAGGACAAAAATCCTCGATTTTTAAATTAATCGTGGATGGAAAATTTATTATATATGAAAACAAGGAAGTTGATTGGAAAAACAACAAAAATCTTTGAAATTCTAAATTAATCGTGGATTGAAAATTTATTATATATGGAAACAAAGAAGTTGATTGGAAAAACAACAAAAATCCTCGAATCGATTTCTAAATTAATTAGATGGAAAATTTATTACGGTAACAAGGAAGAGTCCTTCGATCTCGATCTCTGAAATGGAACAGAGCTGGAGAATCGAAAAGGAAAACTCTCCTCCTCTCCACGCCTCGCGATATCCACGAACTCTAGAAATCGCTTTATTAATTTCACATCCCCCCCTCCATCGTCCCCAAAAGAAACAAACAAACAAATAAATAAATAAATAAATAAATAAATAAATAAATAATTCGTTGGCGGCAATCCATTCCTGGATCGGAATTTCCTGTAAATTCGCGAAGAGGGGGAGGGG
>NW_006263554.1:396-2242 GCF_000469605.1 Apis dorsata | reverse complement strand
ATTTAATAAATAAAATACGAAATAAAATTCTATAGGGTCTTATCGTCCCATAATTAAATTTTAAAATTGTAACTAAAAATTTAAATTCATTAAATAATTTAGAGACAGTTATTATTTCGTTCATTCAATTCTTCACTTAAAAGACAATTTTCACTGGTTACGCTAGCAAAAGCGGTTCATCCGCTATGGTCGTATAAACAAGACGAAATTTTAGACTATTTGAAAAAATGCCTTATTAACACGGCTGTATCTCCGAAGATATTGGTGATACGGGGTACTTCCAGCGCGCGTTGCAAGCTGGACAGATTGCTCTTTACACTCAGGTTTCCCTGGTTACGCTAGCAAAAGCGGTTCATCCGCTATGGTCGTATAAACAAGACGAAATTTTAGACTATTTGAAAAAATGCCTTATTAACACGGCTGTATCTCCGAAGATATTGGTGATACGGGGTACTTCCAGCGCGCGTTGCAAGCTGGACAGATTGCTCTTTACACTCAGGTTTCCCTGGTTACGCTAGCAAAAGCGGTTCATCCGCTATGGTCGTATAAACAAGACGAAATTTTAGACTATTTGAAAAAATGCCTTATTAACACGGCTGTATCTCCGAAGATATTGGTGATACGGGGTACTTCCAGCGCGCGTTGCAAGCTGGACAGATTGCTCTTTACACTCAGGTTTCCCTGGTTACGCTAGCAAAAGCGGTTCATCCGCTATGGTCGTATAAACAAGACGAAATTTTAGACTATTTGAAAAAATGCCTTATTAACACGGCTGTATCTCCGAAGATATTGGTGATACATGGGACTTCCTGTGTGCGTTGCAAGCTGGAAAGATTGCTCTTTACACGCAGTTTTCGCTGGTTACGCTAGCGTTTCATAAGCTATGGTCGTATAAACAAGACGAAATTTTAGAATATTTGAAAAAGTGTCTCATTAAAACGGCTGTATCTCCGAAGATATTGGTGATACGTGGTACTTCCAGTGCGCGTTGCAAGCTGGAAAGATTGCTCTTTACACGCAGTTTTCACTGGTTACGCTAGCACAAGCGGTTAATACGCTATGGCCGGATAAACAAGCCGCAATTTTAGAATATTCGAAAAAGTGTCTTATTAAAACGGCTGTATCTCCGAAGATACTGGGGATACATGGTACTTCCTGTATGAGTTGCAAGCGGGAAAGATTCCCCTTTGCACACTGTTTTTACTGGTTACGCTAGCACAAGCGGTTAATACGCTATGGCCGGATAAACAAGCCGCAATTTTAGAATATTCGAAAAAGTGTCTTATTAAAACGGCTGTATCTCCGAAGATACTGGGGATACATGGTACTTCCTGTATGAGTTGCAAGCGGGAAAGATTCCCCTTTGCACACTGTTTTTACTGGTTACGCTAGCACAAGCGGTTAATACGCTATGGCCGGATAAACAAGCCGCAATTTTAGAATATTCGAAAAAGTGTCTTATTAAAACGGCTGTATCTCCGAAGATACTGGGGATACATGGTACTTCCTGTATGAGTTGCAAGCGGGAAAGATTCCCCTTTGCACACTGTTTTTACTGGTTACGCTAGCACAAGCGGTTCATACGCTATGGTCGTATAAACAAGACGAAATTTTACAATATTTGAAAAAATGCCTTATTAAAACGGCTGTATCTCCGAAGATATTGATGATATATCGGACTCCCGGTGCGATTTGAAAGCTGGAAAGATTGCTCTTTACACGCAGTTTTCACTGGTTACGCTAGCACAGGCTCTTCCTACGTTATGGTCGTATAAAGAAGACGAAATTTTAGAATAAAACATAACTTAACAAAAAACCAAATTTATAAAATCAAACCAAATTATAG
>NW_006263554.1:0-328 GCF_000469605.1 Apis dorsata | reverse complement strand
AAACCAAATTAATAAAATTAACCAAATTATAACTTAACAAAAAAACCAAATTAATAAAATTAACCAAATAACAACTTAACAAAAAACCAAATTAGTAAAATTAACCAAATTATAATTTAACAAAACCAAATTAATAAAATTAATCAAATTATAACTTAATAAAAAAACCAAATTAATAAAATTAATCAAATTATAACTTAATAAAAAACCAAAATATAAATTAACATATAATGAACAAAAAAACCAAATTAATAAAATTAACCAAAGTATAACTTAATAAAAAACGAAATTAATAAAATTAACCAAATTATAACTTAATAAAAAAACG
>NW_006263553.1:0-1533 GCF_000469605.1 Apis dorsata | reverse complement strand
TAAAATAGAAATTATTATTCACCAGAATTCTTAAAAAATTCTTATAGAATTTTATATTCATTTTTTAATGTATTAGTATACATTATACATATCATTTTTACAATAAATTCATTATAAGAAATTTATAAAAACACTATAATTATTACATTATGAATTTTAAAATAAAAAAATCAAAATATATATTTAAGATATATTTAAAAAAAATAAAAATAAAAAAAATAAAAATCAAAACGTCGATGTCTTTTCGATATGAAAATTTATTTAACAAAAATTGATTTTTCTATTAATCTTGAAAGTTTATTATAAAATTTTTATTGAAAATATTTATAAAATATTGATTTGTACAATTTATATCGAAAAATCGATTAATTTTTTGATATATGAATGAATAATTGATTATATAAATTAATATTGATTTTTTATATATATTAATTATTTATTTTGATTCTTCATTTTATTCTATTATATATGTATAATCATTCATAAAAGTCTTTAAATATCTTTCTATAAAGAGACTATTATATTTTATTAATGCATAATTTTTAATAATCTATACTTATAATTTAATATATAATATATAAATATTACACTGATTTTTATATAATTTTATTATAATACAAGTAATATTTTTACATAATACACATACATAGGCTTTTTTTAACTATAATTATAATATTATACAATTTTAATCACTGTTCTTTAATTATATTAAAGAATAATATTTCATAAAATTGTAAATCTGGTATTTAAAATTTACAAAAAATATTTATGTCATAAATTTTTCAATCATATTTATACATCGAAAGAAGGAATAAAGTATTCCGAAAATAACTTTTGAACATCGAATAATTTAAAATTATTCTTATTTTTTCAAGGAAATACTTGTCTGGTAATTGCAAGTTTCAACTGAAGTTTGAAACGAAATACAATATATTTGTAGTTTACTACATAATGAAAATCAATGCCTCGAGTTATAATCATGCGATTGGCAGAAAATATTAAATAAAATTAATATTAGTTAGATTGATCAACAAACGTTCCAGTTATATTATAAATGTTCCAATTACGAGCTTAAGTTATTTGACAGAAATAATTTTTTATAATATTATTATAAAATACATTTAAGGAATATTTATGAGTATTTTTCAATAGAGTTTCATTTTATTTTTTTAATTTATCGATTAACGACGAAAAACAGAAATATTTTTAATCAAATTTTGAGAGAATTTTTGCTCCACAATTCAATTCATTTTTTTTTCGCTTAATTCGTTATTTGCTTTGATGTTTGATACTTATTTTGTGTGTTTACTGATTTTTTAAAAATTTTTCTAGTTTAAACAATATTATAATTAAATATAATAAAATTTAATAAGTAATAATATTTTGTTTTATTTATATGTTGATAAATATAAAAAAATAATAAGAAAAAAATAAATAAATTATTAAAATATAATTAAAAAATAGAATTAAAAAAAATCTGTTAATCTGTTAGCTTAATACAACGATATATATTCGTTCTACATGAAAAAATTC
>NW_006263552.1:7581-8127 GCF_000469605.1 Apis dorsata | reverse complement strand
TATATGATACAATAGCGATCGAATAAATATAAAATAAATACATACAATACATCAGAAAATCAAATAGTTTTTCCCTTTGAAAAACTACAATGGCGTCCATATTGGAATTTTTCCCGCCTTTCCAATATTAATCCGGTCCGATATTCAGGTAATAATCTGTACAAAAGAAAACGAGAATTTTCAAATGTACGCATGAAATCTATAAAATTAATCGGTCACGAATAAAAATAAAACAATAATCAAGCACAAATTTTATTTTAAAAAGGCACAATGTGAATTAATTAACACTGTAAACGTCAAATAAAGAAATAGAGAAAAACGAATAATTTAACATCGAACGATTGCCAAGTATAATAATAATCGCGTATTTATTTAATAATAATGATACGAATGATATCTTAAGAAAAAAATTGTACATACTACGCAGCAAAGAAAGAAAAAGTGAAATTTCTAATAGGAATATGGATACATAATAACGTAGCACAATTTCGGTTAACGAATTTTCGCGGGGGCGTGGAGGGGGGGGGATGCGCGCGTCGCTTGTCG
>NW_006263552.1:6649-7251 GCF_000469605.1 Apis dorsata | reverse complement strand
CATAACAAAACAGAAAAAAGTACATAAACATTACAAAGAGACGCATTTAGAAACGAAATATGATTACCGATATAATATACAGTATATATAATATATATATAATAACTAAATATATAAATATGAAATAAAAATGCCTTCGTTTCGTTTGTTTCAATATGAATCAAGAAATTATAGAAATCTATTCTAAATAAATTTATTCTAATAAATTTATTTGTCAAAAGATATGAAACATCTAAATCAGTCATAAATCATCGTAATATATGCATACTACAAATCACTTTTTCTTTCATATTATCCCGAAAATCGATAATTTTTTCAAATGGCAATCAAAATCGTAAAACAAATCCGTAGAAAAACTATATCAAAATGAAGCAACAAGTGTATCCGAATCTCGTCTCGACGAAGCACGAACTACCGGTATTCAATGATTGAAAATACAAAAAAAACTTAGAATATCAATGAATTTCGACACTTAAAATAATAAAAGAATGATTAAATAAACAAAAATAACAATAATTTATAAATTCGATAACAAAATTCAATCAAAATTACTTACTGCGCAGTAGAATTTTCCAAACCGGCAGCGATCACACATCCTTCCC
>NW_006263552.1:5894-6624 GCF_000469605.1 Apis dorsata | reverse complement strand
CACTTTCCACAGAAGACTGACGCTGCGCGCCAAAATTCACCAAGAAGCTCTCTCATTGGCTGGGGCTGAAAGTCGACATTTCGATTATTTCGATAATCGAAATCGTATGGAAAATTAAAATATTGCACAATATATTTTAATCGTTTTAATTAATAATATTAAAAATATATATTATTATTATTTATTTCAATTATTAAATTTATTTTAATTAATTATTTATATTATTTTTTTTATTTGTGCATTTTTCATTATATATATTTTATTTATTGATCGATTTATCGATTATTATCGATATATTTGTCCAATGATTTATTTATAGATTTTTTTATATGAAATTATTTATTTATTCAATCTTTATTTATTTATTTATATGTTTTTTTATGATCTATTTATATATTTATATATTATATATTTATATTTATATTTATATATATATATTATATATTTATATATTTATTTATCCTTGTCTTTTTTCAATAACATTCTTGTAAATTTTTTGTTTTATTCATTTAAATATATTATATATTTCAATTTTTTTATTTGACATTGTTAATTAACATTATTTTATCCATACTATACCCTATGCCTTTATTTATTCAATTACTTACATATTTATTAATTTATTTATATAATATCTTCTTCAAAAATTTTTTTGTTTTTGTTCACTTATAATATACCTCAAATTATTTATTTATTTAATTACTTATAGATTTGTTATTGATTTATTTAG
>NW_006263552.1:5134-5702 GCF_000469605.1 Apis dorsata | reverse complement strand
TTTGTGTATGCATCAAATTATTTGTCCTCTGTTTCATTTATTTAGTTATTTATATATCAATATATTTTAATTATAATATTTTATTAATAATTAATAAATCTACATAACAATTTAAATATAAATCATTAATGAATAAAGAAATGAATAAATAATTAAATAAATAAAAGGATTCATATAAATATATTGATATATATATAAATGAACAAAGAAAAAAAGTACAGAAAAAAGTTTTTAGTCAAATAAATATAAATTATTAAATTAAAATTAGAAATACATACATCATTTGATGCAGACATAAGAGAACAAAACAAATGGACAAATCTGTAAGTAAATCAACAGAAAAATAAATCTTAATAAAAAAATGAAAAAAAATATGAATAACTGAATAAATAAAAGATAAATAAATAATTGGATGTATGCATAAATGTCAAAAATATATAAGTGAATAAAACAAAAAAGTCTATAAATAAGTTCATAAACAAGTGTATAAATAATTGAATAAATGAAACAATGACTAAATAAATAACTAAATTTATGAAATATATATAAATGCACCAAATATAAAAGT
>NW_006263552.1:2387-4993 GCF_000469605.1 Apis dorsata | reverse complement strand
AATAGTTATATAACTGAAGAAATAAATATATAAATAATTTTATTAATATGTAAGTAAACAAAAAATATAATAAATAATTTGATGCATAAGTGAACAAAACTAAGAATCATGTATATGTTTATTATTTTAATTATTTAATTATTTATATCTCATCTTATTTTTACACTTTCTGTTTTGTTCATTTATGTACATATCAAATTATTTATGTATTTACTTTTTTAGTCATTTAATTGTTCATATATTTATTCATTCATTTGATTTGTTTTGTTTATTTGTTCATTCATATCTTTACTCATATTTATCTCATCTAATTATTTTATAAATAGAATTTCTTGTAAGCTTGTTTGATATATATATATATTATATTTTGTATTTTTTTCTTTATTTAATAAATTATTTAATGTTTATTCATTCTTTTATTCAGACTTGTAGATTCCTTTAAATTCTAAAATTGTTTCCTTTTGTTTATTTACGTGCAAATTTATTTATTCATTTATTTACTTACTTCTTTATTTACCTACTTATTTATATATTTTTTTTTAATTTTTATAATTTGCTAGATTTAAATTTTTATATAATTTTTTTTTATTTTACATGTCTATTAAGTTATTTATTTATTTTTATTTTGTTATTTATATTTATTTAATTATTTAGTTATTTATGTAATTATGTATTTATGTAGTTATCCATTTATTTTTGTGATTCATTTATAAATCTCTTAATTTTGTAAATTTATATATTCATATAATTATTTATTTATTTAATCTTTTGATTACTTTATTATTTACTTTATTTTATTATATTTATTCATTCATTTATCTAATGATTTATTAATCTTTATTGTTTTATTTACTTATATGTAGATATCATTGCTATATATTAATTCTATAAAAAAATATTTTTACAATTATTTTATTTATGTAATTATTTATATATTTTATTATTTGTCCATTATTAATTCATTCATAATTTTGTTTTGTTTATTTTGTATATTTTTATTCAATTTATCAATTTATTCATTTATTGTTTTATTTACTTATATGTAGATATCATTGCTATATATTAATTCTATAAAAAAATATTTTTACAATTATTTTATTTATGTAATTATTTATATATTTTATTATTTGTCCATTATTAATTCATTCATAATTTTGTTTTGTTTATTTTGTATATTTTTATTCAATTTATCAATTTATTCATTTATTGTTTTATTTATTTAATTATTTATCCATTTATTTATTTGTTTAATGATTTATATACTTATTTTTTTATAGACTTATTAATTACAAAATATTATATACTCATTATATTATAACCATTTATTATGGTTATAATATATTAATATGTTAAAAACTAAAACACTAAAAGAATAATTAAATAAATAAATTGATGTATAAATAAAAAATAAATGAAACAAAAAAAAATACATCTAAATCATTAGATAAATAAGTGAACAAATATAAAAAAGTAAATAAATGAAAAAATAGATAAAGAAATTGATACATATATAAGTAACATAATAACATAAAATATATTTGATAAATATATGATGAAATAAAATGTTTTTAAATAAATCATCAGATAAAAAAATAATAAAAGATAAATAAATAAGTAATGAGATACAGATATAAGTGGTCACATCAAAGATAGCTACAAAATAAATCAAATGAATGAATAAATATATGTGTCTAAATAAGTAAAAGAATAAACAAACAATTTAGTGAATATATAAATAAGCAAAATTAAGAAGTTTATATATAAATCACTAGACAAATGAATTAATTAATAATATATAAACGAATAAATAATTAAATAATGTACATTATAATAGAAAAATTATTTTTCGCAATATGAATAAGTAAAAGCATTCTAAGAGAACGACTGTAATCTCGCGTCAATTAAAAGGTTAACTTTAAATAACAAAAATTCTGATCTTGAAATAATTTCCTATTAAACTTTCACATAGAACACATCGCATTCAATTTTTATTTAAATTTAATTTTTTTTTAATTTATTAGTTAACTTTTAATTTTTATTTTATTTTAAAATTTAATTTTTAATTTTATTTCCTATATTTTATAATTTCTAACTTTTAATTCATACATTTATATTTAAAGATTTCTAATATTATTATTAAATTAAAATCAAAATTCTGAAATAAATTATTCCGTCATTGTTAAATAATAATAATTTTTATTAAATTAAAAAATTTAGTTTAACGATTTGTTACAACATTCATTTAATTATATAAATGTTTATATCTTATATCTTATTAAAAATTTCTTTCCATTTTTCATAAATTTTTAGAATTGTAAAAGAATTAAATTAAAATTTTTTTATTTACATATATCAAAATTATTTTCTATTGATCATATTAATATATTGATATTGTTTTTTACATAAAATAGCTTTTAGAATACGTTTACATAGTTATAAATCGAAAAGAATATCATAAATTTAATTTTAATTTGCAAAAATATAATTTTTATATTATTAATTATTATATTATTAATTTATATTTGTTATTGCAAAAAAATTACTAAATTCATAAATTAACAATAAAAATTTCTAAATTTTCGATTACAGAAATTTTATAATTGTTC
>NW_006263552.1:1581-2253 GCF_000469605.1 Apis dorsata | reverse complement strand
TAATTATTTTTTACATAGAATTCATAAATTAGTAATAAAAATTTCTAAATTATTATAATAATTATTCTTTACATAAAATAGTACTAAGAATTTTTTATATTAGTATTAAGAATTAATTATATTATTTAATATAATTATAAATCAAAAATTAATATCATAAAACAATAAATTTAATTTTAGTTCGTAAAAATATAAATTAATTACTACATTTAATATTCTAATAAATTATTAGATGTATAAATTAATAATAAAAAATGTAAAAATTGATAAATTATTGATTATTACATTCGAAAAATGAATTTAGAACAATCGGCAAAAGATGTATATATTGCGTAAATCTTCGCGTCCTATAAATATGAGGCAAGTGGGGACGGAACGATCATTTCTTATCGAACTTTGTCAATGAGCAGATCGATTTTATAACTTTGTAAGTTCAAATTTTTTTACATAATAAATAATTTTCAATCTTATAAAATTTATTTTATATTAATAATGTTGTAATATTGTTGTGATATATTATATATTCTTTATACATGTTCCTTTTTAATTAATTTTTATTCATTTATTTAATCACATTTATTTATTTATTTAATCACATACATATTCTTTTATTTATTAATTAAAATATTTATTTCTTGATTTATTTTTTAATTTATATTTTCATTTATTTAC
>NW_006263552.1:331-1428 GCF_000469605.1 Apis dorsata | reverse complement strand
ATAAATATTATTCATATAAATAAATCCTAAAAATGTAAATATATAAATAATTATATATATATATAAATGAACAAAATAAATAGTGTACAAATATATCAGTGGATAAATGAATGAATGAAAAAATGAATAAAATGAAAGATTAAATAATTAAGTAAATAAAGAAAAAAATAAAAAAAAGTAATATATATATATCAAAGAAGCTTACAAGTAACTCTACTCATAAAATAATTAGATGTATACATGAGTAAAGAAATGAATGAACAACAAATAAACAAAACAAATCAGTTACTAATCAAATGAATGAATAAATATATTAATAATTAAATAACTAAAAAAGTAAATACATAAATAATTTGATGTATATATAAATGAACAAAATAGAAAGTGTAAAAATAAAATGAGATATAAATAATTAAATAACTAAATAATAAAAAATATAAATTAAATAACTAAAATAATAAATATATATATGATTCTTAGTTTTGTTCATTTATGTATGCATTAAGTTTTATATATATTTACTACTTTAGTTATTTATATATATATACAGTTATTGATATTATATTTATTCATCCATTTGACTAGTTTATTTCTGTACATTTTATTTTGTATACTTACATTCATCAAATTATTTATATATTCATTTCTTCAATTATATAACTATTTATATATTTAATCATTCTTTTATTGATATATTTGTATAATTTAATGTTAATTTAATGTATAATTTATTTGTAAATTTTTTGATCATTTATATACACATTACATAAATTTATTTATTCATTCATTTAATTATTTAATTAAATGTTATTAAATGTTATTAATTTTATTTATTTATATGTTTATTTCATTATTTACTTATTATTATTTATTTAATTAAATGTTTATTATATATATATTATGTATATAATTATATGTTTATATTATATATATTCAATTATTTACTTAGTGATTAATTTTTAGACTTTTATATTTTATGCATTTATGTATTTCACAAATTTAGTTATTTATTTAGTTATTAGTTATTCGTTTATTCAATTATTCATATACTTCTTTAGTGACATATTTATAGATTTTTTTGTTTTATTCACTTATAT
>NW_006263552.1:0-217 GCF_000469605.1 Apis dorsata | reverse complement strand
TGTCTGTTGATTTACTTACAGATTTGTCCATTTGTTTTGTTCATTTATGTGCATCAAATATATCAATATATCAATATATCTGCATCAAATGATGTATGTATTTCTTATTTTAATTTAATAATTCATATTTATTTGACTAAATACTTTTTTCTATACTTTTTTTCTTTGTTCACTTAAATATATATATATATATATATATATATATATATCATATTTA
>NW_006263551.1:472-899 GCF_000469605.1 Apis dorsata | reverse complement strand
AACATGATACGATAGGAGGTCGATCGAAAAATTTTTCCAAGAAATGACGTCAAATTCTCGGAAATTCCCGGAATTCTTGAAACTGACGTCGAATTCTGAGAATTTCTGAAATTCTTGGAAATTTCGAAAAGAATTTCGAATGAATGAAACTTTGTCCAAAAATTCCACTTTGTATTAGGAGAACATGATACGATAGGAGGTCGATCGAAAAATTTTTCCAAGAAATGACGTCAAATTCTCGGAAATTCCCGGAATTCTTGAAACTGACGTCGAATTCTGAGAATTTTTAAGATTCTTGGAACTGTCGTCATATTCTCGGAAATTTCCAAGTGATTTTCGCGCGTACGAAACTTTTAGCCAGAAATTCGATCTTTTATTAGGAGAACATAATTTCAAAGGAGTTTTTTTACATTTATCGTATATCTAC
>NW_006263551.1:0-286 GCF_000469605.1 Apis dorsata | reverse complement strand
TCATTTTTTTAACTTTTTTAAAATTCCAACGCTGTATTTTTCTTATTCGTATTATATCGATTCCTTTTAATAACCGATTGCATAATACAATGTACCGGGTGTCCGAACGACATTTTCTGATGCATCACGCTTATTTCCGGAAATATTAAAAAATGTTTCGAATAAAAATTACACTGTTTTGAAAGAGATATATCCTGCAGTTACTCATTTTTTTATATATCGCGGCGTAAAGGATCTGTACAAGTATACTTTGTTAATTTAAATAGAAGTATATCTTTTTTATTAC
>NW_006263550.1:313433-358698 GCF_000469605.1 Apis dorsata | reverse complement strand
AATTTTTGCAATTCTTTCCAATTTTATGACGTAATTTTTTTTTTTTTTTTAGTATTTAACGCCATCTCTTTGAAAAGTACTCAAACTTGTCGTACATTTTTACCGATAATAAAATGAATTTGTTAGTAGACTTTAACTTGTAGCTCCATCTCTTAAACAATCTCGAAAGCTTTTTATATATAGATAATGTTAATAATTAATTTTTGATGAGATGTCTCATGCATTTAAAAAATAGTAACTGTCAATTCCTATTCTATTCTTTTAATATTCTTTTGTTTATTTTTTTCATTTATTGTGCTATATATAAATGGTACTAATTCGTTAATTTTTATTCTATTTTTGTTCTTATCCTGTTTTTCATTTTTTTTGTCTATATTTTGCAGTTTTTGGCGCATAAGTACTATAATTAAAGTATAATTAAAGTATCAATTAAATATTTTTATCTTAGCTTGCCTTAAAATAAAAAAATGTAAATATTATTTTTGATTATATAATGCATTTCTAGGATAATGACTTCATGTATCCTTATGTGATATAAAAATTGGATAATATCTCTTTTATATTTAGTCTATGGTCATATATATTTAATATATTTAGTCTATAGTCATAAAATATTATTATAAGACGGTAAATCTATTCTGTATCTTGTCTATGGACAAGATTCCTAAAATTTATTTTGTCAATGATGTTAATAAGAAGTAAGTAATTAATCTAAAATAACTGAATTTATATATATGTATATATTTAAAAAATAATAAAAATATAAAATAGCATTAGAAGAATGGGAAATATATCTATAAAACAATTATATCTATAAAAGATTAAATTTTAACTAACTCAAATATTTTTAATCAAACTAAGTTATGACTATGTGATTAACGTGTAAAAGCTTGAAAATAAAAACGCAGAGATTTCGCAAGACGAATCGTGCGAAAAGATTCTACGAAACGATTTACTTGTTCTTTTATATTCGCAAACTTGTCTTAAGAGAAAAATTGGGCCACAGTATAATTTCTCTTTTGCTCACAGTATCGTGACGCTTATCGCCAAGTGTCAACTAATTTTAGGTATTTAATTTAAATAGCTTTCATTTAACGCTATTTATAATTGAAATAAAATATGTTTTATATGTAACTTATATATATATATATATATAGATTTTGTATTCTTTGTATTAATTTTTTATATTATATTCTATTTTTATTTAATTTAGATTTTTAAATCACAATAAATGTCTTAAATCATGACTACAATAAATGTCTTAAGTCAAGATGTCGCAATGACATCACAACAGTCTCAAACACAATCTCAACAGACACAATTTGTATCACAACCTCCAAAGCAGCAAGTAGTACAGCAACCATCTACTCAACAACAACCTCAACAACAACAAAGTTCCTTCAATGATTTCCCACAAGTATGTCTATTGTAAAAAAAATAAATTTTATTGAATATGTTTCTGTATGTTTTATATATATATATATTTTTATATTATATAAATTCTAGTTTTTGACTAAAACAAGATTACAAGATCTTGTGAAAGAAGTAGATCCTACTGAACAATTAGATGAAGAAGTAGAAGAAATGTTATTACAATTGGCAGATGATTTTGTAGAAACAACTGTCAATGCAGCATGTTTGTTAGCCAAACATCGTCATGCAAATACTGTAGAAGTAAAAGATGTACAATTACATTTAGGTAAGTTATGAAAAAAAATCAAATAAATAACTATTCAATACAACATAATTAAATATATATAATTTATTATCCAATTTTTAGAAAGAAATTGGAATATGTGGATTCCTGGTTTTGGTACAGATGAAGTACGTCCATATAAACGTGCAACAGTTACTGAAGCACATAAACAAAGATTAGCACTTATACGAAAATCAATTAAAAAATATTAGTCTCTTCTGTACATTTCATTCTGTGTTATTATTTTATTTTTAACTAACAATTCTTTTGCATGTAGTATAATTTATGATAACATACATAATTAATATTTGTAAAAGAAATTATAATTATATATATACATAATTATGATTATACATACTTTTTGCAATGTACATAATTTTAAGTCTAAAATGTTTAATATTAAACAATAACTAAAATTATTTTTTTAACAAGTTTATAATTACTTTATATAATATGATTTAGAAATAGAGAAATTAAAGAAATAAATATATATTACAATTTTGATTAAACATTATACAAAATAATTTTTATTATTTGTAAATTTTTTTGTAAAGATTTATATTTGTAAAAAAAAAAATTTTGTTCAAAAAATAAAAATTCACTATTTTATTTATATAATAAGATTATTATATTAAAATATGAGTAAGTAATTTAATTTAGATTTAAATCTTAAAAAATGTTATTCATTCATGTATAAAATTACATAAAAATGATACAAAATTGTAATTTTTAATTTTACAAAATTTTTTTAAAAAAATATATCTCAAGAAATTATATTCTTGATTTTTTATTTATATAATATAAAAATAAATATAAACGTAAAAAATTTATATAAAAAAAAATACAAATTAAAGGAATTTATTCTATTTGTTTAAATTACATTTAATTTTAAATAACACTAGATTTAAGTCACTAATTTAGTTTTCTTTTAATTTAGTTTTTTTCTAGTTACTTTTTGACTTATAGTAATGACTGAAACAGAAGAAACCGGAACTGCTTGCTCATCAAATTGAATTCATCAAACCAACCAACAACATACATACCATAGTCTAGTATAAATCGTGATAACCTTTTTCTTTCAGGGACATATTGTAAGATTTTACCATCTGCTTATTGGGACAATTTTCAGACGGTATTGTTTCTTTTTTCCATCTAATCTTTGTATATATATATATATATAAAATATTTAATAATTTATTAGAAAATAATTGCATATCGTTAGTACAAAAAATAAACAGTTACTTTTTCACAAAATATTTGTTCTATTGCGAATCTAGTGTTTGTAGCATCTGAACATATATGTCTCTTTGTTCTACTAGTTGTTAGATATACAAAACATATTAACTTTAGATTTTAATATATTCTTATTGTATTTATCAATTTAAGTATAGTATGGTTTTTTAATAATTAATGGAAGTTTTCAAATTAATAATGTTTGATTTTAAGGGTTAGGCTTATATTTATAGAAAATAAATATATCGAAATTAAAATATCAATTGTATTGCAGATGTGTGCAAGACAATAGTGAAGATAATATAATTTATTTTATTGAAGTAAAAAATTCAGTAAAAATTATACAAAAATAACAAAATAAGAATTTATTATATTCTATAAACAGTATATGTAATAGATATTTCTGAAGGATATTTCATTAAAAAAATGTCTGGTAGTAATGAAAATATGAATAATAACACCTGTGTTGTATGTTACAAAAATGTTGACATTTATAGCATTGGAATGTGTGAACATCCTGTATGTTATGAATGCAGTACTCGAATGAGGGTGCTTTGTTGTCAAAATGAATGTCCTATTTGTCGTCAAGATTTGCCAAAAGTTGTATTTACAAAGGAGATAAAACCTTTTCGCCAATTACATAAAGGTAGCTTAATAGATACACGATATAATATCTATTTCGATACATCAGATATTCAAAATAAATTTTATGATTTATTGGCTAATGTTTGCTATATTTGCAAAGAGAAACTTGTATTTAATAATTTTAATAGTTTAAAAGATCATATGAGACATCAACATGAGTTACATTATTGTGATCTTTGTGTGGAAAATTTAAAGGTAATAAATATTAATATTATTTAATTTTAAATCTATTTTAAAATATATTAAGATTAATTGAATAATTTATTGTTAATTTTCAATAATTTATAATGAAAAATTAACTTGTTTATTTTTTTTTATAATAGATATTTTCTCATGAAAGACGTTGCTATACAAGATCTGATCTTGCACAACACCGAAGAAAAGGAGATGTTGATGACAAAAGTCATAAAGGACATCCATTATGTGAATTTTGTGATCAACGCTATATGGATAATGATGAATTATTTCGTCATTTGAGGAGAGATCACTTATATTGTCATTTTTGTGATGCAGATGGTTTACATCAATATTATAGTTCTTATGATTATTTGAGAGATCATTTCAGACAAGAACATTTCTTGTGTGAAGAAGGAATGTGTGTTGAGGAAAAATTTACAAGTGTCTTTAGAACTGATATAGATCTTAAAGCACATAAAGCAAGTGTTCATAGTAAACAATTGAGCAAAGCTGCTGCAAAGCAAGCAAGAACATTAGAACTAGAATTTACACTAGCTCCACGTGGTGAAAATCGAATGAACAGAAGAGGAATGTTAGGTCCATCGACTTCTAGGAATTCAAGAGATTATAGTCTCAGGGATTATCAACCAACTTCGCCAAATACTTCAAATGTATTTATACCAAACAACGAACCTACTTTTATAAAACGTCGATCTGTGGATGTGCAAAGTACAGAAGAATTTCCAACATTGGGTAACACCGCACCTATTGTACCTACTTTAAATCAAAGTAAAGGTAGAGGTAATGTAACAATCCGTAGTACTATAAGACCTCAGCCTCTTGCTGTTACAG
The DNA here is from genome assembly GCF_000469605.1 of Apis dorsata. Classification (NCBI taxonomy): domain Eukaryota; kingdom Metazoa; phylum Arthropoda; class Insecta; order Hymenoptera; family Apidae; genus Apis; species Apis dorsata. The sequence goes on along the minus strand of NW_006263550.1, from coordinate 354,095 downwards.
ACGAAAATTTCCCCGCATTAGGACCGGAAGCAGGAAGTACAAGTATTTCTAAAACTGTTAATTTTAGTGTATCCAGCAGTAATGCAACAGGATCAAATACACAACCTCAAAAGAGTACAACTTCTAATGTATCTATTCAAGTTAATCATGAACCAAATGGAACAGTTACTACAAAAGTTTCAGGTCCTAATATAAGAATTCGTCCTGCTCAGCTATCAATGGAATCATTTCCTGCATTAGGTTCTGCAGAACCATCAACTAGTAATAATACAAATTCAACTCATTGGAAAGAGGTATTACAATGGACTTGTTCTAAATCAGCATCTACATCGATACCTAAAAAAGTAGTTTCACCACCATTAAATCCTTCTCCACCACCTATTCAATCTGGGGAAGATTTTCCTACATTATCAAAGTCATCTAAATCAAAGAAACAATCAACAATTACAGTAGTTCCTTCTTGGGGTCAACCACAGAATTCTAACAGTAATAATATAAAAACAACTACTGATTTAACAAAAGGAAAAACGAAAAAGAAAAAAGTTAAACAAAATTATAATAACAATACTGCTAATGGAAATGATGGTAATAGTTCAAAAACAAATATAAGTTCTGTTGTAGTAAAAAAAGAATGTGAAACACCTAGAAATTTATCTAGTATGAATAGAACGGATACTGTACAGTCAAGTTCGCAATCTACACGAAATACGAATAATATTAGTAACAGTGAAAATATATCAAAAAATATAAATGTTCAATCTTCAAAAGAAATGGAACAAATTAATAAAAAAGAAAAGAAAAAACATAAAAATATAGATAATGAAACAGTTGTAAATACAAATATCGATAATAATACTTCAAACGGAGTACAGAGAAAGCGCACTGAATTAAAAATAGATAGCTTAAATTCTAGCAATAGAAATGTCCGTCATTTAGAAGAATTTCCAGCTTTAAGTAGCAGCAGTTCTAAACCACCAGGTTTCACAAATCCACCACCAGGATTTGGAACAACAACTCCTCCACCTCCTGGTTTTTGTATAAAATATAACAGCATGGATAAATTACATAATAGTAATGGATTGACTTTTACAAACAGTTCTGGAGAAAGTTATTCTATTTTGCCAGATAATAGTAAGCACAATAGTGCATATAATTACGTACCTCCTCCAGAATTTCAAAAACGGAATAAAAGTCTTGTAGCCAAAGTTAATGAAATCCTAATGCAACATGATGATCAAATTGACGAATTTCGATATATAAGTGGACTATTTCGACAAGGAACATGTAATGCTCAAGATTATTATACGCATTGTCGCGAAGTTATGGGTCTCAATGCTTTTGAAAATGTATTTTCAGAGCTTTTAGTTCTCTTGCCAGATATTGAAAAGCAACAAGAACTATTTAAAGTTCACAAAAAAGAAAGTGGTAATAAAATTAAAGGTTTAGAAATTTGTGCAAGTTGTGGTCAAGTTTTAAAGAATGGTTCTGATTCTCGAACACATATGACTAGTCATACATTAGAAAATCATTTTCCTGCATTAGGCAAAAATAATGCTCTGTCTCAAAAATATTCTTAGGTTTATAAATGAATATAGTTATGTTCCTTTAATTATCTTAAAAATTTTGCCAAGGTTCTGTAAGCTATAAATAAAGGAACTGCTAAACAAATTATTTTTATGGCATCAATAAGATAGTTACAATCAATTTGAAGTTATTGGTAAAATATAAATATTCTAATTATCAGCTTTTAGTATTAAAAAGTTAATTTGAACAAATTAATTACCATGATGCACTTGGTATTTGTTCAATGATCTGTGTGACTGCTGCCTAACTAAAGAAAATTTATTATCAAATGGTTGTATGCACTGATAATTTTATGAAAATGCATATAGCAAATAAAGTCAATAATTCTATGTATAATAACAAATTTTATGTAAATGAATTTGAACAATTTAACATTTGTGACACAAAAATATCTAAATAAGATATTCATATATTCAAATCTTTTAATTGATGCCCTTTATTCTGTCATATATTAAAACTACTTTGTATATATTACTCATAAGTAGGAAATATATTCTGTAATTTATTCATTGTCTTTTATGAGTAGAAATGGAATAAAATTTTATGATGCATAAAAATAATATTGCATATTAACAAATTATTTGATACGTTATACAATATACAGTGCATGTATGATAATGTACTGTTTTGTACTATAATAAAGTTACTACATTGAGTTAAATAAGAAGACTGCAAAATATACTTGACTATTATATTTCCCTTATTATTATATATTGTAAAAATAAATTCTTATTTTTATGTTATAAAAGAAAATGATAATGATAAAATACAATTGTAAAATTATAATTTATATTTTTATTTCTAATAATTTTTTAAATTTATAATGATATTTTACAATAAAAATCATATATCTTTATAAGAAAAAATTATTAGTTAGTAAGGAAGAAAAAGATATATATTTTAAATGTTTATTCTTATACTTTATTCTTACTGTTAATATTATTTATTCTATACTATTATTTATTCAAAAAACAAAATAGTAAAAACTATATGTTAAATAATATATATACATAAAATATTATATATATACATATATATATAATATTTCATTTTTAATTTGCTACATAGACGCAGAGCAAAGTGCATAGCAAAGTATAAAAAGTTTATTATTTTCTTTTTTTTTTTTATAGTGAAGAAATAATGATAATTTATTAAACAAATAATATATATTCTTTTCAAATAAAAATATGTATATTAAAATTAATGTAGAAATATTTTATATTTATTATAAATTCAGGATACACTTTTTAAATAAACTCACAATATCTTCTATTGATTAGCAAACAGATATATAACTGATAAATTTATGCACTCATCTATTTTACAGCTTTTTTTTTAAAATAAAATTTCATTTTGAAAATAAAACTTGCTTTAGCATTCAACACTGACTCAGTTAATTTTTAATACTGAGACAGTCAAGTTATATTTCTATTACTTCAAGTAGTTTTCCTCTTAAAAATTACAATCACAGTGGTATTAAATCGTACACATAGTGCGTAATCTGACAAAATGGAAATTGCAACATGTCTTCTACGTCCATGCTCAATGAATAAATTGTTCATGAAGATTATGGATACAGTATTTTTATCACTTTTTAGCTAGTTCATTACTCAACCAATCAAGTCCTTCATAGAGTCCATGTCCTTGAGTAGCACAAGTACTTTGAATATACCAATGACGTCCACGTAAAGAATTCAATCCTAATTTATCTGTAAGTTCTGCTGCAGACATGGCATTTGGTAAGTCTTGTTTATTAGCAAAAACTAAAAGAACTGCATCCCTTAGTTCATCTTCTTTTAACATGTTTGCTAATTCACGTTCTGCCTCTCCAATACGTTCCCGATCATTACTATCAACAACATAGATGAGACCTTGTGTATTTTGGAAATAATGTCTCCAAAGTGGTCTGATTTTATCTTGACCACCAACATCCCATACCGTAAAACATATATTCCTGTATTCAACAGTTTCAACATTGAAACCAATGGTAGGTATTGTTGTGACAATTTCACCAAGTTTTAGTTTATATAATATAGTAGTTTTTCCAGCAGCATCCAGACCCACCATTAATATTCTCATTTGCTTTTTACCAAAAAGCCGAGTAAGTAGGCTACTAATTGTTAGGCCCATTTTGTTTAAGAAGACTCTGATTCAAAATACTTAAATTAATATTCTTTTGCTTGGTAAAATTGATGCTACGTATTGTTTTATTTATTTCGATAATATGATATTTCGCATGAAAAAAAACAGTATTTAAAATTTTAGAAATATGACGACGTTTATAATGCCGTTAACACACCTTACAGACAATAATAGCAAACGTCACCTCAAGGAAACTTATTATTCCGGAAATAGTTGGCAAAATTGGCCACGCACGCCAACTCCTAGCTTAAAGTACTAATCGTAAATGCTACTAATATTACTGCAGATTTTAAAACAATTATTTCTTTTTACAGCATCCTAAAACTAGATATAATCAAGAAATAGATTGAGAATTATTTCATTATTAAAATTCATAAATCACAATATACCGAATAAAAAACAAGTCAATGTATTCTGTCATAACCCTTAACTATATAACCAAGCGCGCAATTCAAAGACAATTTTTTTATTATTTATATTTAAAGAATTTTTAAAAATATTTTGATTGTAAAATTATTATTGCAAAGAATTTTTCACGATAATTTATAAATAATATTCTCTTGACAATTTTACAAAAAAATCAAATTATTTGCATATTTTGAAGCAATTTCTGTCGCTTTCATTATGAAATCCAATATTGATAATATTATTAACATATTATTTTAAATATTTGTAGAATGTAATGTTTATATAATAATTTAAAAAATAAATTTTTTAAAAATGAATAAATTATATATTAATTATCTGCATTACGTACAACCTTCATATAAATTCGAAATATAAACATTAAATATCTCCAAGTTTAAATTAATTTTTTTTGTATTCTATATTATTACAGTACCTTATACTCTTCTTTCATTCATTTAGACTTTAAGCTTATAAAATTTAGAAAACATTATAATTTTCATTGCCAACTTAAAGCAAAATGTTTGTCACAAAAAAGAAACGAAGAACAAAAATGTATATAGATATTCCTCTAGTTTAAGATTTTCATATTCACAAAAATAGCTTTCAAGATTTTTCGTAAATTTCTCGTAAATAGTAGAAAACGCTACATGTAAATTTGTCCATTATATCAAATGTAAATATTATATTAATTAAAAATATAATAAGAAATATATCTTTATAAATGGATTCAACATAATGAGAATAATTGCATTTTGTTTCTTTGAAATATTCAATACTATATTAATCCACGACGAATGCAAAAAGAAAAAATAAATGATTGATATCATCTTGATTCATTGAGAAAAAATGATTTTAATATAAATTCATATATATAATATATATTATTTTTATTAATATAATTATGAATTTTAAAAATTATAAATTAAATATTCTTTTTAAATTTTATTTAAAAAATTAAGATTTTTAAAAATATTTGTAAATTATTTTGCATATTTTGTAAAGAAAAAATTTGAAAAGATAAAAATAATAAAAGTGATTGAATAATTTAATTTGATAAGTAGATTTCGGATATTTATGTAAAATATGAATACGCAAAAATCTATAGAATGCATATGAACAAAAAAACAAAATATTTAAAACATTTAAATATTCAAAAACTAATATAATTTTTAAAAAATATATAAAAAATAAAGCAAATTTTTATGTTTACAAAAATTTATATAAACAATTTTTTATTTAGAAATTTTTTATAAAAAAACTATTCTATTGCATAAAAATTCTATTGTTTTTAATAATATTTAAAATCATTAAAATTTTATGTAATTTTTCTTAGAAATCATAATTGATTTTAAAAATAAAAATATATTTTATTGGTTTATTATTTATCAATATTCATTAAAAACAATGACTTTTAAACCATGACTTGTAAAAGAGATAAATCTTCCATATTATTTTTTATAAAGATAAAGTCTCTCAAAAATACATCATTAAATAAAATTTAGATAAAAATACGTCTCTTTATTTAATAAGAAAAAACTATATTATAATGTTTTTTGATAGTGCAATTAAATGCATTGATAATACATTTTTAAATATAAATAATGAACGAGAGAATCTTTTCGTATAAAGTAGATAAGTCTGTTAAAAATTTATGTGCAATTTTACTTTTAACCTTTCACATAAAAAATATTTTAAAATTATATATTTAAATTAAAATTGAGAATAACTATATATCTTAAATAAGTGAAAAATATCTAATTTATCTAAAACGAAATATTATTTATGAAATATCTAATTTACAAATAATGATAATTTAAAATATAAATGAATCGTTTATAAAAGAAGTGCATATATTATTAAGATTTATGAAGTGTGTAAGAAACAGAAATTGTCACATCTAACTTTGAAATCTTACGAAAATGATTACCATAATACTGTTCTTCATATTTTTCTTAATATTAATTTTACATTATTTTTTGTCGCATCATGGGAAATCTGGAATGATAAAATTGATACCAGGACCTCGGTCATTTCCGATTGTTGGGAACATTCCTCAAATTCTAAGTTCCCCAAGTAAGAAAAAATATCTCATCTTTTAAATTCTATTTAATTTTAATTTTAATAATTCTATTTTATTTTTTACTTGATGAGTGATAAATTGAATCAACATTATTAATCATTGTAATGTTCATTTTATTTATAGGTGAGATTTGGACATCTCTGATAAAAATGGGCAAGGACTATTATCCAATTTTTAAAATTTGGACTTTCTTTGAAGCACATATTCATATTTGTCATCCAGATGATATTGAGGTAATTAATTTCAAATTGAAATTATACGAATATTAATAATTTAAAAAAAAATTGAACTGTTCAATTTTTTGCGAAAATTACATTTTAAGAATAAAAAATTATTATTTTTTCCTTGTCATCTAGACAATTCTTGGAAATACTAAATTTACTAAAAAAGGTTTTGCGTACAAATTCCTGGAATCTTGGTTTAATACTGGACTTCTTACCAGTTCAGGTATTATATTTAATTTTTATTAATTATTTTATTTATTATATTTTTTTTTATAGTAAAATATTATTTTTGTTAAATTTACTCCAAGCTTTGATAATTTATTTGTTGCATTTCAAAAGAGAAAAATAAGTAAATAGTAATTTATTGATTTTTTTGTCATTTAATTGATTTGAGGTCATAAATGGCACGTTCGTAGAAAGATATTGACGCCTGCTTTTCACTTCAATATACTTCGACAATTTGTTGACGTATTTATAGAGGATGCTGAACGCTTGATTAAAGTGTTGAGAAGTAAAAATGGAATTATCGTGCCAAATCTATTACAATTCACTAGCGAACATACATTGAATGTGTTATGCGGTAAATTACAAAACATTATTTAGATGATTAGATAATATTTAAAAATTTCATTGAATACAATTGAAATTAACATTTTTTTTTCTAATGCATTTAAAAAATTACAGAAAATTAAATTAATATAATTATTATATATAATACATTTGTTCTGACAATAAAATTTATATCGAAGAGATATAAAAAAATAAATAAAAAAAAATTAGCTAATTTTTACTTAATTTTTTATTTCTTTAGAAACTGCAATGGGAACTTCATTAAAGAATAAAGGAACATTTCAGTATAAATATCATAAAGCTGTATACGATATGGGATGTATTTTCGTATATAGGTGAATAATTTTTCATATTATATTATTTTATATGTATACATATATTATTTAAATCTTTATTATGATTTTTATAGAATAGGAAGACCATGGTTTTATTATGATTTTTTTTTTAATCTTTCTCCTCAAGGATGGCAACAATCTAAATTACTTAAAATATTACATAATTTCACACGAAAGGTAAATATGCAATTTTTATTGTGAATATTATCTAATCATACTTATTTAATCATTATATCGTTACTTTTTATAATAAAGAATTTATATTTTGTTGAAATATTAAAAAAAATGATTTAATCTTTATATTATATATCTTTGTTAACGTATGTTAAATATCTTTGAATTTCAATTAATTAATAATGATTTTAATATATTTACAGATAATCCAAGAACGAAAAAAATATCATGATCAGACGAACGGTCGATATTTAACTGACTTTAATGAGAATACAAATGAAAATAACAATGAAAATGATTTAGGAAGTAAATAATATAAAATAAAAATAATAAATAAATATTCGATATATTTAACATATATTAGCATTTTTATTTATTTATAGTTCGTAGAAAAAGACTCGCTATGCTTGATCTATTAATAGAAGCCCATCGAAATGATAAAATAGATGATGAAGGAATTAGAGAAGAAGTCGATACATTTATGTTCAGAGTATAATAAATTTTTATTTTTTATGTAAGAACACAAATAATTTTTTGGATGATAATAAAATAAAAATATTTTATTTTAAACAGGGACATGATACTACTGCTATAGCTTTTTGCTTTTCTGTAATGCTTCTTGCTGAACATAAAGATATCCAGGTGATTTTTAATTTTTTGTTATAAATTTAACTTTTATGAAAAAAATACTAGATAAAATAATATATTTTTTATTACTTTTTCATTTTTTATTATTAAACTGATGAATATATAGATAAAAATTAACAACATTCTATATTTGTTTGTTATCGTTTTATTAAATTTTTTATTTTCTTTCTCAAAAAAAAAAAAAAATATTTATTAAACTAAGCAGAAAAAATTTTAATGAGTATGTTATTCATAATTTTCTATAAGAGAACTTAATAACATGTTTAAATTTCATGATTTATAATTATTTATTACAGAATCGAGTTAGGACTGAAGTAAAAGCCGTAATAGGCGAAAATGGAGAAAAATTAAATATGTCTACTCTTCAAAGTCTTCCATATCTTGAGAGGTGTATTAAGGAAACTCTTCGTCTTTATCCAAGCGTGCCTCTAATATCACGTAGAGTGGAAGGGGATGTAAAATTAAGTAAATACAAAAATTATTCTATATAGATTGTAAATTAATTATATTCATTTAATTTTTTTTATTTTTAATATTATTTGTTTAATTGTTTAATTATTATTAATAATTGCTAGTCTACTAAATAAATATATCATATTTTTTTTTTAGGTAATTATGAAATACCTGCGAATAATATAATTAATGTACAGATATTTAACACTCATAGAGATCCAAAGTTTTGGCCGAATCCGGATAAATTTGATCCGGACAGATTTTTGCCTGAGAATTCCAAAGGACGACATCCTTTTGCTTATATACCTTTTAGTGCTGGACCAAGAAATTGCATTGGTAAAAATTTCAAATTTAAATAAATACTTGTAGAGAAATTATATTCTATAAATTGAAAAAAATTTTTTGAGTTTAAAAAAATAAATTTTTTAATAAGTCAAAGAATGAATATCTATAAAATTGGATTTATTTTCAATTTTATTGAAAGAAAATTAAAATGTTGAAAATTCCTAAATTCTAATACTAATGTATTAATTTTAATTATAAATTATAATATATATACATATTTATGAATTCTATATATATATATAATATTTTTATTTTATAGGACAACGATTCGCTATGCTTGAATTAAAAACATATCTAGGTCTTCTCTTGTGTAATTACTATTTCGAACCTATTGATTATCTTAAGGATATAACTATTTCTTTGGGTATTATATTACGATTAGAAAATCCAATTCGAATGAAATTTATTCCTGTTAAAAAAACATATTGATCATTATATAAAGAAAAATTCTCGTTAAAGAAAAAAAGATTATAATGATTATTAATAGTTATAATTAAATTTCAATATAAAATTACAAATAAGAACAGAACGTATAGTCTGTTGCAGAATATCTTATAGATGAAGTACATTATAGATATATATAAGTTTTATTATACATATATAATTATATTTAAATTATCTATTATAAAATGGATAAATGGAGCTGTAATAATTCCATATTATAATATATATTTTTTTAATTACGGAAAGCTGCTATTATCAAATAAGGATTAGAAACTTATGATTATTCTAATAAAATATTTTAAATAATCAAAAATAATATTATTGTGCATTTATAATTTATTTTTCATTTTATATAAAGTTATTTTTTATTTTATGTATAGTTTGTAACATGTTACAAACTATATTATAAAAATAAAAATAAAATTAATTTTTCAATATTTAAAAATTATTTATGAAATGATTAATGACAAATTAAAGAATTAAATAATAAACACTTAAAGGATGATTCCATTAGATAATTCTTATTTTATTTTCTCGCTCCAAAAAACAAATAGTAAAAGAAGGATAGAAGAGGATAGGAATTAATCGCTAACGCCATCTCTTAAGTTTTTTAAAAAGTGTTTTAAATATACTTTTAAAAGCATTTAAAAGATGACGCTATTATTCAATTCCTGTTCTATTTTATCTTGCGCTTAAAGAAATTTCTTTAACACTCAAGAGATGGCGCTGACGATCATTTCTTATTCTATCTCTATCTTTCTTTTATTTATTTGCTCTCTTTATTTATATGTTTCATTTGCGGCACTCTAGAGATGGCGCTGATTTCCTAATTTTTACATTATCTCTATCCTTCTCTTACTATTTACTCTCCTTGTCCATATTTGTTGTATATTTTATGGGTTCTAGGTTCCAATATTCAATTAACATCATTATTTTAAAAATTATTTAACAGATTTTATTTAGAATATTTAAATCTATTTCTATAAAAGATCTCGCAAATTGGTATTATTTTCATTATATTGTAATAATCGCAAATTTTAATTCAATAATAAGAAATATAATTTCACTTGTATATAAGTCTATTATTCATAGCAGAAGAATATTTATAAAAAGATGTATCAGAGAAATTATTTTTCAAATGCTGATTTTATCAATTTTTATCATTGATTATAATTTCTGCATTACTCTAAAAAGTATATGAAATACTTTTATGCGCGATCAATATTAAGAATATGAAATATAAAATCAAAATTCTATATTATCCTAATATAATGCTAATATTATCCTATATATTGTTAGTAATTATTAGGTACAGTAATGATTAACAATAGTGATTATATTAATTAGTATTATATTAATTAGTATAGTAATTGCTATTTTTATATAAATATATTTTTAAAATGATTGTGAATTTTTAATATTTACATAAACAAATTCACAAAGAAAAAGAGAAATATACTTTCTTATTGAATATAAAATTATATTATTGACTATAAATTATATTATAAGACATAATAAACTGAATATATTTTATAATAAAATAAAAAAAAAAAATGACACAATGTTTAAGTTGACGATCACTTTTAATAGTTGAAATAGGAAAACAATGTACAGATACAGAATTTACATTCCTAGCCGACGAAAGTTGCTAGATAAAATGTTAATCGTGTAGTAAAAAATGAATTAAAATAAAACGATACACTTAACGAGTGGCTTATCCATTGTATTCTCTTCTTTATCTATTCGCTTATCGGTTAGTCATTTACCTAATTACGATGATTGAATTATTTAATTATAATTATGCCTTTTGTATAGACACACAGGTGTGAATACGTAATGGAGATTCTTAAAAGCTACACAATGTTGTTTTCTCTTTACTTTGGTTTTAAAGTAAGGACTAGTATGTTGAGCTTCGCTCTGTCTCTATGTGTAAAAAACAAAGTAGAAAAAATGAATTTCAATAATACGAGGAATTTTGGCGAAGATTTCTTGTAGAAAAAACTTAATATTTAAGCCATATGGGGCCATGTTTTATCTTGTTAATGGCTAAAGATGCGCACGAGTACATCTCAGTGAATGTTATTCTTCGCTTTTGTATATCGTATGACAATGTATTCGAGAAGATACAATCACATCCGCTATGAGCATAAGTGAAATAGAAATCAAATTACGCGTACAAAAATCGAATACATCGTAACACGACATACACAATGAAATATTCTTCTTGTCATCCTAATTGGTTTATGGCCACGTGAGATGTCATATTTACGAAAATATTCGCGGAATACTAATTTTTTATGTTTCGTATCAAACGAAATGTCACTTTATATCTTGATCAATGTTATTAGATATGGATGTGGCCTGTACAAGTTAATGCAATTATGATAAAAATACAAATATCTGCCATAAATATGGCAAATAATTTTTTCCACGAATAATTACGATTAGGAACATTACACGTACGACCATAACCTTATACATCCTAATTAATTAATTTAAGTGCGATGAAGGCACGAGGCGTGTATTGAATCTTGTGCAAGAGGGTGCAATAAAATAAGCACAAGAAAGGATATAACATTTGCCGCGTATCATTCATAACATTCGCGTTTTTTTATTTTTAAATTGAACAAATATAAAAGAAATATCATCGACGATTTACACAAATGACAAGCGAAGCTCACAGAGTAATGTTATTACCATTTAGAATTGGAAATGTAATTTAGAATTAGAATGTAAAAATACTATGTATATATACAAGTAATTAATGCGTACCAATTGCTCGGTAGCTTAGTTTATATTACACGATTTTTTTCTTCTCGACTGTCTCTCTTCTTATTCATTTTTTTCTTTTTTTCTTTTTCTTTTTTTTTTTTATTTTTTCTTTTATCGGAGAGCTTCTTTTTTCCCTCTTCAATAATTTTTATCGGTTGTACTTATAAACAGCGATGATTGCTCCAAAGAATTACATTGCATGGTAAATCCTGATCAGAAAAAATTAGCCATAACAACGGCCCGCGTAACAATAATATCATTTTCATTTAAATTTCATATATTTATACATCAAGAATGTCGATTTTTTTTTATTGGCACACAAACGGAAGCAACATATATCTGATGATACGCTTAACGATTAATCGTTTATCAGTATCGCTCGATATACGCGATAAATTTCTCTTTTTCTTCATTTGACGCGCAAGAAATCTGCTTTGAGACAATAAGTTTATTTATTTTCCTTATGTAAATGCCCAATTATGTTTTCCAATTTTGTTTTCCATCATTGTTTTATTTGTAAAAGCGCAAAATTCAAAATAAATTTCTATAGAATATATAATAAATATATGTAATAATTGCTAATTTAGCTTCGTTTAAAAAGCTATCGAATAACTATAATGCAAAATAATATATTTTCGAAAATTTCTCAAAGCGATCGCTCATTTCTTATTTTGAGCGCTAGATTTTTTGCCTGTCGATTTATAATGAAACGCAACAATTGATTATCGAAGAGATCGAAGAGATCTTAATTGAAAATGTGTTTTCTTCTAACGAATAATTGAATACAAAATCGAGTCGTTCGAAGCATCAAAAAATGACAAACAACGGCTCATGTATTTATAACCAGTCTTCGCCTCTTGTACGGAAATGGTAATTTGGAACGGATAAGTTCGTCACGGTAAAATTCGTCACGTCACTTTCGGCGATTTATTGTATATTCGCAGTTTTGTCGTTCTTTGTGCAGTGCCTTCAGATACAAAACATAGAACGACATGTACAATCATAATAGTATCGTCGGCAAGAGAATTATTCTTCTTTCTTTTATATTCGTTTTTTTCTCTGTTGTTTATATCTAAAAGAGGAAAAAATAGATAAAACGAATACCAAGAAAAACCATCAAAAGTTAATATGAATATTTACCTAGTTACGAAAGCTCTCGATCGTTTCTTTAAATTTGATATTAATTCGTTTTAATGCATTTCATTTCTTTTTCCTTTTTTGTTCTTGTCTATCTAAGTTTCGTATATGTACATTATATACATGTAAAACGGTTAATTTATATATATATATATATTCTCGTATCTTAATGATTGTATAATTAGGATTGACTATGTCTTAGAATAATCAACGAAATTATTAATTATTGTGTAAAATATCAAATATCGTACTGTTAGATGGTATGTCCATCTCCAAGGTACCATTTTGGACGAATATCGGTCCGTCTAACTTGCCTAGCACTTTGATGAGCAAATACTTTGGAGATTACATAATCTAATAATATCAGGTAATATTAAGTATAGATGATTTTCATTAATTACAAATATAAAACATGTATATGTAAATAGAATTCTTAATTATGCGCAAACATGATCTCTAATTGAGCATACGTGAATTTTATCATCAGTCTAAGCCGAACGATGCGGCTCCATACACAACAGCAGCGGTTAACAATACACGTTTCTTTTTTTTTTTTAAGCTTTGTAGAATCTACCGTAACAAATCAGTGTCCTTCTCGATTAATGAAATAACAATAGCGCATGCTACGAAAACGTTATATTCGTAAAACTTTCAAACAGTTCTCAAGCATAAAACACACATGACAACGGCGCGAAAAAGTATACAATGTGAACGACATTCTTAAGATTTCCTTGTCTTTCCTTTTACCGCGCGTGCAAGTTCATTCTTTCGTTTCTTTTTATATTACGTGTTTATTCAAGAATACTCTACAAACATAGCAGACTCGATCGATTTTCACATGAACCGATAGCTCGATTAATGATCGCGATAGAATGAAAATAGTGTAGGATGCAATCGATTATCGATACTATCATTCACGTTTGATCTTTTCGAGACTCTATCGATAAGTATGATTGCTCAGAATATACATATCTACGCAGCGATTTTCGTATTATTTTACGTGGATTTAATCCAAAGTGATTTCTTGCATAGATGTAAGTGTATGTGTTGAATGTGGATATGCGAATGATGATGCATTTCTATGTATTTTTGGAGCAATCTTACTTACTATGTATTCCTAACTTACATTCGTACGATACGCGAGCCAAATTAGAAGCATGACAGTTACCAGGGACGTGCGTAGATTTCTCAACGTCATCTCTTGTTGATCATATTGAACATTGCAAACATAGATTCGTTCTTTATAATTTATTCCTTTTCTGTTCTCGTTATCTCAATATACAAATTTGTTGAAAAAAATTCCGATTGGGCGCGTATCGATTATGATTTTTCTTTCATGGAAATTGAACGAAACTCACACCTTATCGACCAATTTTTAATACGAGCTTTTGTCGCTCGTGGCGCTTCACGCGTCATCGTGTGTTCGCGAGACTCTTTCTTACAATAGGCCAAATATATGCGGTGTCTTTTTGTATTTTTTTTTTTCTTTCTTTTCAAAAATATATGTGGACTACTTAGGCTTTCGATAAACGGAAAGACGCTGTCTCGTCCGATAACTGGAATAATTCTTTTTTTGTTTTCTTCCAGATATAATACGTGGCCTAGCGCATAATAATCCTATACAATATTTCATTATAGCTTAGGTAAAGTGAGACCCTCATATGATCCATTTTCTTTAATTACTTGTTTTTTTCTGGAGTGTGTGAAACGCTGAGACATATCGCACTATTTACAAGGATAATCAATTTTTAATGGAAATAAATGCAAAAATATATATGTATAAACATTTAGTCGAACTACGTTTTCTGTCTTATCGTTTTGCATAAAGTCCTTTTATGCAAAAATGCAACTTCTAACTTGGCTGTGCCAGGGAAATAGTTTACTCTTAACTAAACTCATATTCGTATAATTAAACTTATGTACTATTGTCTTTTTTGAAGATATCACTACTCCAAGACACTCACTTTTATTTCTTTTCTTTTTGTTTGTCTTTCCTACTTCTTTTTTTTTTTTTAATTTCTGTTGCATATATAATAGATTTCACTGATTATGTTGATTACATTTTTTTTTATATTGTTGTGTTTTTTTTTAATAAATATCGTATCATTTCGTTGCGATATTATACTTTTTACTTGAATATATATATATATAGGTGGCTTGAAGCTATTGCCATTTTGAAAAAATAATATTAAGCGACTGTCTTTTTTTTTGTTAGTAATAAGTTAACTGTTTTCACGTGATGCTAAGTCTTATAACAATTAGTATAAAAAAAGTTTCGTATTCGCGGTACAAAAATAAAAATTAGGCAGTGAAGTTATATTGTAATATTGTAGTTAAAACAAAAAAATTACTTACTAACTATTTTACAAAGTATCATTCTTAAACGACAATTAACAATATTTGTAAATATTTGGCATATTTCTTGTAATTTAATTATAAACGCCATATGTATTGTACCGCATAATAATAAATTGTTAACAATCATTTATTTTCTATTCCCTGATCGTGCCGATTTTGTTAATCGAAGTAATAAAACTATACATAAAAGATAGAAAACAAAATCAGCACTCATTGGATGTCACGTGAAAACTGTTTACCTTATAAATATTATTATTATTCGTTCATATTTATCGTGCATAATTGTAATATATTGAGTTTGATAACTAAATCTTATTTAACGAAATATCAATCATTTTAATAGCAAAAACATTTTTTTATCGAACACATAAAATAGAATTAACGCTTTATATTTGCTATTTTATTTCGCGCCAATTCCCGTAACAATAATGACGAACAAAGCGTTCATACAAATGCGTTTCACGACAATTAATTAATTAAACTATTCGTATTAGTATTGACTTTAGAATTCGGCAGTGGAAATTCCATATTTTATACGTAATTTTATACGTATGTGTTAAAATTCAATGTTTTAAAAAATAAAATGATCATTTAATAATATTCATATAGAAAATTACGAAATTACAAATCACAAAACAAACAGAAAAAATAAACAATTAAAAAACTTATGATATGCAAACACATTCATATTTATATACGTATAATTTTTAATAGTATACGAAGAGAAAAAGATTTTTTATTGATTTTGAATCGAATCTGCTTTTGTAAAATTGAATTTTATAGAAAATTTGCTTGATCACCCTCTTAACCTCAAAAAGCGCGGGAATCATGTCTTTAATATATGGAACAAAATATTGATCTATCAAAGTATAGTAAGCCCGAGAAAGTAAAATCACTTCTATATCGCGTTCATTGTTTTAGAATTTTCTTATCTAAATATCTTCTACTATTTTAATATTTATCGAACATTTTTCATAAACATTTTGATCACATTGACTGTCACTGATAGATCATTTTTCACAAATAGCTTCTATTTATCTCACATATCACTTCTTTCCTTGAAAAAATTGTTCAATCTAACACAGAAAACGCGTTTTATAATGAGCAAAAGGGAAAGAAAAGAAGAAAATCAATATTAATATATGATTACAAACGTTGTCAATTCTTTTCCTATGTAAAACCGATTGTCTCGTTTTCTCTTTAAAATTTCAAATATGAATATATTCGCCAATATATTAATATTTTGTTAACTAACTTCAAAACGGACGGTCATTCATAAAAAAAGAGAAGAGAAAAAAGAAAAAAGAAAAAAAAAAAAATAAAAAAATCATTTGGTATATTATTACATAATAATATCGAGAGTAACAGCATCGATAGAGTTTCGATAATATTATCGATTTAAATCGAGATTTAAAATTCGACTTTCAAAAGCGCCATCGATCGAATATAAGTGTAACGAATAAGTGTAACGAAGTGTTTCTAAAAAAATTTTTTAAATTATTATATATTGTTACGGCTCGCGAATTTCCCTGATATTTCGTTTCATTATTATATCTTTTTTTTCTAATTTACAATCTAATTTATCAGTTGAATCGCATGAGTTTATCATTTAATGATATTAACTCAGCAAAATGCAACTTAACCTGATCATACCTTTGTGCTCACTAGGATGAACATTCTCAGATGAGTTTCTTCCATCCACAATTCGTCGATTTCCATTTAAGTCACACGATGGATCATGTAAGTCTTTACATCACTATGAAGTCGTCACAATTAAGTAAAAGTGCATAAATAAGCGCAATCAAAAACCACAGAAAGAAATGGTAAAAATAAATTGAATAAATCACTGTCAGTATGCTAACTGTGGTATCACGAAAATATCTTCAGAGTTGATTCCAATGGATTGCTCACAAGTATCAATCGTTTTTCTTAAAATGTGATATGCGAAAAACGTAATTATATGATCTATCATAAGATCCAAGTCGAGGTACGTATTTGATAATTATGTCCGCGGAAAAACCAATGAAACCAGCATATAAGGAATGCATATTGCATATTGCAAACGGTGTTACCGCATGCTACTTAAAAATTACGTATAGAAACCGCAACATCGGTTCCTCTTTTCCTTTGTTTCTATTTACATACTTCTGTTACTTTCTTTTATGTTCAAGGAGGATAATGTGTATGAGAAAGTCGTCGAAGCACCCACACAAAACTCTTTATGATCGCACAATTTCATCAAAAAAATTCTGTTTCACATCCTCGAACGATATCAAACTGACATAACCATACATATAGCTCAGTGAGATGTCGAAAACGATGAACAAAGGCCGAAGATTCGTGAAAGAATTCCATGATTCGACAGCCACAGATCAAGATGTATATTAGAGCCGGGTGGTTCTTTCTGTCACGATGATAGTCTCGTCCCTCGGTACGGCACGATACTTTCCACGCACCGAACTAGGGCCGAATATTGGCGATCCTCAGACAAGATGACCATCAATATCGGAATAGGCTGGCGTGGGAGTAAAAGTCGACAATGGGTGACCATGAGTATGCGCGTTGCTGGATACCGACCGAGCAAACGTAGTAGGTGGTGGAGGTACCGACGGTGGTATCGGTGATTTCGATCCAGCAGTCATCACAGTCACATCCGGTGGTGGGACTGGACGTGGTAAGGTTCTGCTGCGTGTCAACGTGCCTGTCCCGCTGTTCACATGACTCGAAAGCATATGTCCAGTGGGACTCATGGATGGATAATAACTACCTGAACCTGGATCACCCACCACTGGACTGTGATTCGTTTCATATCCCATGTAACGGCCATTGTCGATCTCTACACTGTAGAAATTTACGTCGTTTGGCGGTGCCGGACTAGGGTTTCCGATGTAACTCGATTTCGAAACTGTAATAAATGGAAATTGCGTTAAATTATAAATATTTATATAGTTATAATCGAAGAATTAACATCCTAAAAGAACTCTTTTAAATATATATATATATGAAAGTCATTACTATATTATAAAATATAATATCCTCTGAAATTTGAGTAATATACCAGAAAGTGTTCCACTGGCTGTCGTTCGCTGTGGCGGTGAATCCATACTCATCGGTGGTTGAATGTGGTTGCCACGGCGACCAAGTGTTCCTTGATGATGTACCTGCATTTCCATATTCCCTTTTCCAAAATCTTGCATAGTTTGATCTATCAAATACGTGCTAGCTGCGGTCTTTCGTCCCTCGTCCTATTATGTTACATAGAGAGAAAATATATCGTTAAATTAACGCAGGATGGGGGAAAACCTGCAATTTGTCTATGAATTTATTATTGACTAAACGCAATAAAATGAATCATTACTCGAGTAATTCTATAATTTCGTAGCGTATCAGTATGAATTGTACGCAAGTACGTTACCAGTTTTGCATGCATTAAAGTGATATACTTCGCGTCGCTGTATCGACATTAACTTCATCATTCTGATACATTACGAGAGTTTCTCGGTGTGTTTTACGTGCATGGAAACTACCTCTAAACATCCACCCCGTAACTTGTTTATATTTAAGAGTACTGGAAGAAACGAAGTTAAAATTTGCTTAAAAATCGAAATATTATTGGTAGAATTCGCAGTAAGAAGAATATACTATTTAGTAAAGCTTCTAAATAAGGGTTTTTTCATTATGAAACGGAGAAAAAACTATAATATAGTAATTAAATTGAAAAAAAAAAGAAAAGAAAAAAAAAAGAAACAGTAAAGAAAAGAATTCTAATTTAACAAAATGCCGAAGAAGGGAGAAGATTTAAAAATTCGAAAAACTATTTCTATCAAGAAGAACCGAAAACACAAGCAAAAGGGGCCCAAAACGGAAGCAAAATGGAACAGAAATGTGTTAATAGAACTCAAACCTACCCTCCGGCATTACTTGTTACTAAGAACATACTGACTGATCGCACTGACCACGTAATCATTAGTGTCGAAGTTAACGTCGCTCTTCTCATCCGATACCGAACTTAATTCGCCGGTCATGGTGTCTCCATTCACGGTTGATGGTGCATACATATCTGCTGTTTGCGATTTGTTTATTCCTGCGCAAAGATAGAAACATATATTATGAAATGTGCAAAAAGACTTTCACGTTTTTTGCTTGTTGTATTAACATTTTAAAAATGAAATTAAAATGTTAATTAATCCAGTGACTGTCATTAATTTTTTCTTAAATTTAAATTTTTTATTTTTGTATCAAATTTCACTTAGAATCGAAATAATATTCATATATTAATAATGAACAAATTTGTACAAAATTCAAACATAATATCTCTTTTATCGAAATACTTTGCAAACAATATATATATTTGTTGAAATAAAATATGATAAAAAATTTGTGAAAATTAACAATAGTGTACATGTTGAAAGTAACTGCATAATACTTTTAGTTTTACAAGTAAAATTGAATATATACAATCACCAGATTAAAATTAAAATATATATACATACATAAAATTATAATGTTATATATAATATTTTTTTTTTTTTTTTCAGATGACGAAGCAAACCGGATCAAAATTCATTGTACGTAAATTAACTTACGAGATTTATTTCGCTTTCTCATAATGTACCACAACACGATGATGAAGATATTAATGATAAAAAAGATGAGGGAAGTTGCTGCAAACGTATAGATATAATTCATTGTAAAATCCCCCTTTTCCAAGAGAACGTCCGGCAGGTTCTCAGCGTTATTCGGCCCTGCAGGATAAAAGCAGAAAAAAGACGATATAGGGCTGATTGATTATATTTACCGGAACGTTGGGCCTTCTTTTTCGATTTTAATGTAGCAAAGACTATGGGCGCAGCAATGAGTAGGCAAACAGAGGCGGAAACAGTGATGATAATGACGATGATGTAGGAAGAATTAATCTCGCTGGATGTCACGTCGGTAGGTGGTGCCTCCCCTGTAAGCCAAGCCAACGCCCCATCACCGAATTGTTATTCATGCAATGACAACAGTCCACAATGGTTAGTTACAATTTTAGCGATTCGGATCGATCTATTATTAAACTATTGCCGCCGTGTCCGCGGTGTTTAATTAGCACGCCTAAGTCCATCAGCAATGGTAATTCTTCGTTCGAGACTTCATCGTTACAGGCATAACGACTATTAATCAATTTACGTCACGGAATGCCAATCGGTTAAATACTGGCAATTATGATGATCGATATTTCTCATTAGATGCGATGTGAATAAATGCTACTTTACTCGTTGCATTGTATATTCGATGCGATTAAGCTTTAAGCTTTAGATATTTCGTGTATTCTTTTTTTTCTTCTTTGTTTCAGCAAAAAAAAAAAAAGATCAAATGCGATGATGAAGCAGACAAACGAGATGTTGAACATGATGTTGATTTAATGCAAAAATGTGGATATTTTTTGTTATATAAGCTATGTTTTTTGTTTATTTTATGGGGATAATAATTTAAAGGTATATAAGCAATTGTTTTTAATGGAAAATTTGATTTGGAAGAGGAAATATAATTAGTATAATGAGATTTAAACATGGAATATTTATTTTGAATGTGGGTTTCCTGAAAGATGATTAATAAAGCAAGCAAATTACAACATTATATTTCCTTCACCAATTAAATTTATTCTCTATTTTCCTAGAGAACAATTGCAAATATACATTTAAATGAAATGATAATATTTCATTACTCAAAGCTGACTACACATATTAAATATGAAATTACATAGCTGCGCCCTATTCTTACTATTTCCCTCGAACCAAGCTACATCTTCTCATCGAACTTTACCATTATTATACTCTACTAAATAAAACTAAATACATACGTATCCAATTATAGAACTTATTTCTAAATAAAAAAAAAAATAATAAATATAAAATATTAATCTAATTGTTAGTCAACAAAAACCGTTTTTAATATTCTAGCAAACGGTTTCACAATTTAGCCTGGTTAGAATAATCCAAAATTTAAAATTGGTTTTACCTAACAAAGCAACTACTATGGCAAACAGCGTTGGAATAATTAAAAAAATAATTAAAGAAAAAAAAAAAAAGACTTACGAAGTGTTTGAACTTTAACCAAGTCAGGTAGAAAGCCACTGTCTCCTTTCTCATTGATAGCTTTCACGCTGAACACATAGTATGTCCCAAGGGACAATCCTGTTATCGTGGTTTTATATTCTCCTGCCGATACATCCAGATAGTGGTATCGATGCTCGTAATCGAGAGCCTGCCTCCAACGTATCTGATACGAGGTTGGCAAACCACCATCGAATCCTCTTTTCCACACCAGTGTGACAGAATCATGGGTGACGTTGAACACCTCAAGATCGCTAGGTTTGTCCGGCGGCGATGTCACATCTAGATGTATCATATCCGTCGACTGACCCATTTTATTCGTTGCACGACACTCGTATTTCCCGTAATCGTGCGATGTCACACGGAAAATAGTCAGCGTCGAATTGGAAATTAATTCGCTTAACTGCAAAAAAAGTTGCAGAATCATTTATTAAGATTGTACAGATGAATTTTCAGGATAAATAAGTTTCGGGATTTCCTCATAATTTTATTTATGTAGCAATCTTTTAATTTTAAGATTTTTTGCATTTAAAATATTTGCATAATACAAAGTAATTTATTGCTACTTATTTTTTTTTTAAAGTTTGTTTAAGAAATTAATTGGAAACGAATTTAAATCTTGTAAAGAATAATTGAAGAATATATTGAAAGCTTACATCAGTGTGCGTAATTCCGTATTTATGTTCTGTGACATTAGGAAGCAATGTTTTTCCATTAAATGTCCAAGAGAATCGAGGTAAAGGCGAGCCTCTTGCTTTGCATAACAATTGAACGTTTGCTCCTTTGTTTGCTGCTGCTCTTCTCGTCAACGGTGTATTCATCATTTGTGGTTTGACTACATCAAAATATTATTTTAAAAAAAGATGCAGATATTTAAAACATATATAATTTATATGAATATAAAGAAGCACATACAATTTGTGATGAAAAGAATAGGTTCAGAAGTGACATTGCCGATTCCATTGTTAACTTTGCATTGATATTCTCCAACATCTTCTTGATCAGGGTTCTCGATGTGCAGATAAGAAGTTTTGTTGATGAAAGAGGTGGAATATCGGCCAGAGAGTTCCGAGTTTGAGCCAACTTTCTGCCACGTGACATATTCGTCTCCTATGGGACTACCGTCCACTTCGCAGAACAATTTCGCTTCGATTCCGGGAGAATATACTATTCCCGAAGTTGAGGTGCGTTTAATCTTTGCTGAATCTGAAAAATATGCGATACACGTGAGAAAATTAAGAATTTCTATGACGTTGAAATTCAATTGATCGAATTCTTAAATTTTCTTTTTCATATAACTTTAAAAATTGAGGATATGAAATTAATAATTTAAAAATGAAATAAAATGAAACTTTAATGATTTAAAATACAGATATAGTAGATTGAAATGAGAGTGATATGAAAATTTAGCAATTTAAAAATTTTGAAATATGGAAATGTAGAATTAAAATTCAAAAATATAAAAGTAGAGTGATATGGAAATTTAACAATTTAAAATTCTAAAAATATTGAAATATGAAAAATTTCATATTTGTGCTTACATTGAACAGTTAAGTTCAATTGATAAAATGTCGTGCCTTCTTCATTAGTGGCTTCACAAATATAAGTTCCGGCATCATGACGATCCAATTTAGTGATATTTAATGTAGAAGCACGAACAGATATTCTTCTGTTATTACTGACCAGAGGTAAACCATCTCTAGTCCACGTGTAACTTATCTCGTTAGGATTTCCCATAGCTGAAACGGAAATTACGAAAGGTTCGCTTTCCATTCCAATTAACTCGTAAGGCTCGATTGAGGAGAATATTGGCTTATCTGTAACAAAAAATTCATTTTTCTTTTGAATCATGCTTTCTCTAATTATTGAATATATATAATATATATTAATAATAAGGATTTAAGGAGATCAATTTTGATTTAATTAAAAATTAAAATTTAAATCTAAATCAATTACAAAGATTTTATTTTATGAGATTTGATTATTCTGATGATTGATCTCAAAGAAGATGCTTCAACATAATGAAATTTATTATGATATGCAGATTATATAGAGATATTTAAAGGAATTAAATTTTTTATTAAACTATACACTTAATTGAATTTTAGAAAATAAGAATCTGTTAATATAATTTTCATTTAAGTTCAATCAATTCACCGATTCAATTTTGACACATTTTTATGATACTTACACAATACGTCGAGCGTAGTGGCGTCGTGAATAGACCTATCCATTTGATTGTTTCTCGCTTGACACGTGTACACTTCTCCATTCATTTCTTCCGTTACATCCAACGACAGTTCGACGAACGATAGAAATCCCCCATGTAAGCCAGGCTTAGTGCCATTTTTGGTACCTTGCACCGGGATCCCACCCTTCCACCACGACATCTCCGCCGCCGGATTACTGCTGCTCGATTCGCAAATGATATGACCCTCTTGGCCTGCGTGTAAATTCTGCGGCTCGCGAGTGATCTTGACTTTATCAGGCGGAACTATGGCAAAAACAATGGTAATTTCAGGTTAATTGTTCGGAAATAATTGTCACAAAGCTTTTCGAGACGAGATAAATTTATTCAAAGATTGGGAGCAAAAATAGTAGAGGCTTCATTTATGTATTAAAAGATAGGGATACAAATTGTTAAGAATAAATGCGATTGCCTGGAGGTAATTTCGATTTCGAGATAGAGTTTAAAGAATTTTAGAGGGTAGAATGATCTTTCGAAGTTCATTTTGGAAATTGAAATATACTGGAGAAAATGAAAAGTTTGAGGAGTTTTTTAAACATGTTTCTACGTAATTTTTTTTAACATGTTTCTACGTAAAATATAAGATATTATATATTTTACTGTAGATCTTACAGTTAACTTTCAGGACGAGCACTTTGAGCAGGGGAATTTGTGTCGCGGAATTCGCTGCCTCGCATCGTATGCGCGCATTATTGTCAGATGCATTTATGAGTATCGTTAACTCGCTTGAAACCGCATGGTCTCGCGTTCTCGTGGTTCCTGGTACCTAAAACAAAAGATGTATGGATAAATAATTATATAAAAAATTAATTAGTTAAGATTTAAAAAGATTTAAAAAGAAGAGGATTGAAATTATTAAATTAATCAAGAAAAATCATTATCTTTATTTTCATTAAAAAAAAATTGATATCTTAATGTTAAATATTTATAATAAATGATTATAATTGAAATTCATTCTTTTCAATTATATTTTTGAAAATTAATTTTATATAATCACTTTTTATTTTAATTTTATGCTACAGAAATTTCACAAACAATTTTGATAATTTCAAGTAAGCATTATTTCTGTTATATATAACAGAAAAAATATATATTACAAGAGCAAAAACATAAAATATATCAATAATAAAATATATCATTCTTTATAAATACTATTATAAATCAATAATAATCAAGGATCATATTCACCTTTCTATCATTCTTGTACCAACTCAACGTGGCAAGTGGATTTCCGGAAGTTGCAGTGCATAACAATCTCAGTATCGTTCCTGCGTCAATCGTCGTTCCTTCCTCGTAGCCGGTGATACTAAGTTTCGACGGTGGATCTGTCGCAAAACAAATATAAACTAGCGTCGTATAATAGATACAATCTACTGGACAAGATACAATATCATAGTATCTTACAAGACATTACAAGACACTCAAATTATCCGACAAAATCATCGCAGAAGATGTATCAGGATAATATTCTACGCGATTCGAGTTGAACAGAGAAACTTTGTACACGAAACTATAGATTCTGTGAACCGATGAAATTAATTCTGTCCAATAAGTTCGTATTACATTTATAGATATATTCAAGATTCGTGTTCGAATATTTCATGCTCGATACAGATTCGTAGATCTCGGATAAACTGACAAGACAGGATTAAGTCTTGGGGATTAATTTCGTATATATATTAATCTCATCGCCAAAGTCCACATCACTCTTCCAGATTATGTTTACATTTCGTTCGTTCGTTTAATTACCCATCCCATCAAAATTGCGTGTTACTCACAAATCACGGTTATGGTGTGGGTTCTGACGACGTTCTCCGTCAGTTTCACGTTAGACGCGTCGCATATCACGACTATACTGCGACTGGTACGATTTATGTTGAACGTCACGTTGGACGTGGTGATCCAACCACCTTCGGGGGCTGGCTCGGTTCTAGAGGCGTTGCTCTCGAAATTGTGACCGTCCACTGTCCACTTGATATCCGCGGGAGGATTCGAGTTCTCCGTGGTGCAGGTGATCACCACTTGTTCGTCGGCCTTCGCTTCTGTTGGCCCGGTGATCGTCACTCCGGATGGCGCGACTGGGGAAAAATAATTGTAGTTCGTTTGATTAGTGAATCGAAGTTCTTTTCCTGGTTGTGAAACGTGTGGAAATGACGTAACAACGGAGAATGATTACGATATTGTTGAAAAAACGAATAATTGTTGAAAAAATTAATAACAAAGTAATTTATATTTTAATTAAATATTTAAAAAAGAAAATTTTGTAATTTTTGTATTACGAGATAAAAATATCCAAGGGAAAATACTTACAAAGTACAGTCAGATCCACGTGCACTTTTAAAGGTTCCACGCTCATGATATTGAATACCTCGCATCTGTATCTCGCGTTATTATCCTGCGCTTTCGCAGTAATGGACAACACGTTCTCAGAGAAATGGCCCTCGTTCCTGTAGGGTGATGAGATCCTTTCGTTGTTCTTGTACCAGAATATTTGGGGGGGTGGATTCCCTCCGCGAGATCGGCAGGTCAGATCCAATTGTTGTCCACGTTTCACGGTCTCACCCTCGGTATAACCTTCGATATACGGCATGGTGGGTGGATCTGGAAAAATGATTCGATCATGCAAGTTTCGAGGCAAAAGAGGCGTACAAAGAATGGGGATCTGTTCTCGTTGTTTTAGTAATGGAAAAAGTTTCTCAATAAAAGTTTCAAACCGGAAGAGGCGAAGAAGGGATAGCGATGTGTAAAATTAACATGTCAGGTCGTATCGCAATCGTTCGATGGATTCTTCCTCTGTTTTTTATAGCGCTGATTGAGTATCACGCGTAGGTAGAAATAATTGTAATTATCACGAGGATAATTTCGTTATAATTTCAGTAATTAATGAATCAGATAAATACTCAATAAACCGGTAATGATCGATATAATTTAGACGATTGGTCATTAACTAATTTGACGTAACATCTTCTGAAGTTTCTTGATCAGTATTATTAATTGAAGTTGGTTTAATTTAGTATCTTATTTTGAACTTAGAAATTATAATTGGAGGAATTAAAATTCTCGCAATATTTGGGCGAGATTTGTAATTTTTTTTAAATAATCTATAATCTTTAGAATCAATCTTTAATATTCTTTATTTTTCTATTTTTTTTTATTTAGATATACGATGGATTTTCTTCTTATTAATGTTAATGTTAATATATGACTTTAGAAAATTGTACTCACAGAAAACAGAAAGTTTGATGGTTGCTCTTAAAGGCATACTGTAGGGTAATGCAGGATGATTAGCTTCGCAAGTATAATCCATGTCGTTGTCATCAGCAGTAGGAACAATGACGATGGAACCGTGGGTGTCGTATTTGAGCAATTCCTTCTTGTTCTCACCTGGCTTTTGTACTTCTTTGTCTAAAACAAATGATAAACCATAATATTAGATAATATTCTAAAATGCTAAAAATATATATTTTCTTAAAATTAATAATAAAAACTCTTGATATCATTCAAATTTTTAATATTTTGTTAATAAAAATAAACTTAGAATATAGATTAGAATATAAATTTTTATAAATAAATATTTTAAACAATTTTGATTCTGAATTATTAAATTACATCATATCTTTTTAAATTTATTCGTCATTTTATGAAAATAATATGATGAAATATTTTTTAAGGTATAACCAATGTACATGTGCATGTTATATGTTCAATAAAAAAAGAGAGAAAAGTTATCAAATAAAAGGACCGTCTTTTTCGTGACTTGTGTAATTTAACGTCTCCTGGGTCGATTTTCTCATGTTCCCTTTTTATCTTGTCCGAATGCGAACTCTCATCCATCTTTTATAAAAATGTACATACACATGTTCCCATAAAACTAAGTAGATCCTCTTAAAGCTTACTCCAAAGATAGTCCATGGATTAAAAAAACTTTAAATTAAATTTATTTCTATAGGATCATGCACTTTGAAGTCTTCTTCCCCATAGGATCTTTCCCTTAAGATTCAATATAAATTATCCTCATGATAAAAATTTTTTTGATAATATAGTAATGTTATTTAAATGAAACACGCAGAAAAAGAAGAATAATTTGTTCACAACGAAGATATTTATTATTATTAATCGTAAATAAAATTTTCTATAAAATATTTTTATAAGAAGTAAATTTTTAACAGTGCTATATTCTGTACTGAATTCTGAAATTTTTTTGCCAGTTTAACTTTAAAAAATTACAAATTTCCAATGATTTTTTAACAATACAAAAATTAACTTTTCTCTAAAATTTTTCAAACTTTTGACACTATGTTTCAACGATATTTACTCACATTATTGATTATTTTCGATTATTTTCGAAATATTGTTAAATCATTATATATAAAAATAATGAAATAAGATCGGACAGGCTTTTATCCGAAACAACGATACCTATTAGTTTTCAGAAGCCTTCCACAACGACACCATTTTCGATGCTATTAAGTGTAACACGCGAGAGTGCCACTATGAAATACGATTTTGTTCTTGATGTTTCACCTTTAATTCCACCCGGGACAAGTTATTCTATAAATTATTCATCGTCAATTTTTATCTTATTTATTTAAATTTCTGTTTTTATTTTATTTTCATTTTTAATCGATACTTGTAAAAATTCGGATCAACTCGAATTGTTAAAATAGCGCATATAATTTAAGATTTAATCGAAACAGTGTGAATTTCGATTATATCATGCTCAACGTGGCTTTATGCAAATTTGCCTGGTACCTCGAAATGATCTTTGTTTGGATTTTATTTGTTAATTTATCGTGAAATTTATTTATCGCAAATATAATCAATCGCCACAATAAATAAGAGTACGTTCTTATTTCTATTTATTCGAATATTAGGATTTAGAAAAATTATATACGAAAAAATTGGAAAAATTGGATTCTGAATTTTACGATATGTATTAAAGATTTTGAAACATTCGTTTCGGAATGTTGATTAATAATTTTACTAAGCATTTTCACTCTCCAAGTCGACTGTCCGATATTAATTAAATTTAATGATATCCGTGTTTGGTTAATTGATATCTGTCCTCGACGACGTACAGAAATATGAAAATTATCGTCGACTATTTTCAATATTAATTAAATGATTGTCTTGCAACCTGTTTTTGATGTTAATTATACGACTAATTTCGAAGAACTTAAAAATGTACTTTATTTATTAACATTGAAATTTCAAATCTTCAATTAAAATCCTATTGATATTATTAAATAAATAAAAGTTCCCTTTCTTTTCGAGATACTTTCACGAATTATCTAACCGTTCATTACAAAACATTTATGTAAAGAAAAAAATTGCATTTAAAATTTTTAACACAGAATTGTCGTAAAATATAATTTTAATTAAAACATTTCTCAGCGATATTGCAATTTTAATTCCACCAGTATCATTAATTATAATTGTTAATAAAGTTAGATAGCTGAAGCTACCACTGATTTAGTGAAAGGAGCAAAGGTAATAGGAATGCGATCAATGAAAAGCGCGTATCGATTTAGAAATACGTAACTCACGACGGTGGTGGAACATGTGCAAACGACAGGAAGAACTTGCATGGGTGCAATTAGAAGTAGACTAACTCGGAGACTTAGTCGTAAACCACCGAAATTTTGTCTCAAAGTATGAAATCCGACTGACTGAACAGAGGCAACGAGAATGTTTCTCGAGTTCGGGCGAGAAACGCATTCGAATTTTCCGGTGAAATTAAAATCGAGAAGTTTTGATCTAATTTAATAAAACGATATTTCATTAATTTTATTATTCGTTTATATAAGAATGTAAAATTTTTTTAATCCATTTTAAAATTCGACTTGTAATTAAGAAAATTACTAATTTAAGGATTTTTCTTAATAAATTCATCTTTATCTTTCATATATTAAATATAAATTCGAAACGAGATACGTGCGGGAATTATTTTCAGGATTTTAAGAAGAAATCTGACCGTGGACAGAAAATTTTGTTCGATCAACCGAAGGTACACGAAACGAGAGGATTTTCCATTTTCTATTCTATCGTGTTGATTTTTAATTTTTTCAAGGAACTTCAATTTCCCAGTCGCGACAGTATTTTCACAGTCAACGGCCAATTTCCTTTTGTTCTAAATGAAAATTATTTTCATCCTAACTGGAGGGGGAAATAATTTTTCCTCCGGTTAAAGAGTGTAACAAATGATTCCTCTTGTAAATAAATTAGCGAGACTAGTCTCTCGAATATAATACACTCAAAATACAAAAATTTTAAAGATGAAAGAACGAAAAGAAATCAGATGGAATGTCAAAGATGAAACATTACATTTACTGTAAGTACTAAAAAAAGAACAAAAAACGAAAAAGAGAAAAGAATAAAAAAGGACTCGAAATGATATTAATAAATCTCTTTCAAGATCGCGTTCGAACTACGTTTCCTAGAATCAAAGTAGTTAATAAATAAGAACGTGCATTTTCTTCTCGTACATTCATTCTTCCCTCTCTTTCCTCTCTCATCCTCTTTTCTCCTGTTATTATCACTAATCTTGTCACTGATTAAAACTGATCAAAGGGAAAACGCATTCTTTTCTTTTTTCTCTTTTTTATTTTTTATTTTTCGAACGATTGATTCGTCGTCGAGAAACGACGTTAAACGAAGCGAAAGAGGGAAGAAGGGGAGGGATTAAACGACGAGAGAGAAGCAATTGCAATTAATATCGTCGTCATGGACCAGTGGAGTGGCCTTTATCGTTCCAGCCAGGCGAATTACGAACGAAAAATCTTCACGCAGCCTGTACGGCTGTAGATAAAACTTTCAAGCTGGTGGAACAAGTACTGCAAACCATAGTTACGACCCTGGGGATCATGAAACGTTAACTATGTTGGAGCAGCACGAAAAGAACGGGAATATGGGATCGTGGAAGGGAGGAGGGGAGGAATGTACAAGGGAGATCGATCTAAAAGGGGAGAGAGAGAAAGAGAAGAAGAGAGGGAGGGAGGGAGAGAGAGAGAGATGAATGGAAGTGCATTGTTGGAAAGGATATAATGGAGCAACTAAGACACTCTATTAAGTTATCCTCTGGTGTGCTTTCAAAAAACACTAGGTAGAAGAATATAGCGTGGCCTCGTTTAAATATTAAAATAACCCTCCCCGGAAAAATGATTTGAACTGCGCCAAGGAAGAGGCGAAGAGGAAGTTCCGGTACTTTTTACGCCAACGTTCCAGACGATCCACCAGATAAATGTGGCCTCTGGAACAATGTCGTAATTTGAACGATTACACGTCGGAATTTGTCTTTGGGGCTTTGGGGACACGATTATGGCTGTGGATCTTTCTTAGCTTGTCGCGCGCCCTCGTGAGAGATCGGGTTTATGTTAAGCGAAGAATTGAGGATCGGGTACTTGATTCTTACATCGATCCACGCTCGATCCTTTCTCTCCAATTTGCAATTAATTGCGGACGATCTTGGCACAAATTGTGAACATTTAAAGAACATTTAAACAAAAATTTTGCTCGGGATTTAGCATTTCAACTTGTGTATCTTTGGAAAAGTGGAAAAATGAAAAAATATCCCACATAATGTTCATCAAGAACATAAAAGTAATTTTCTGTTTGTTAAATTTTCGAACTATATTGCCAGAAAATTCATTATTTACTATGTTATTAGTTACACAATTAAAGATAGATATCCTTGTTGCTACTAAACTAATTTTTCTAAATAATAAATCTACGTAATTCTATTTAATAACAATTCCGCTTCTCTATCCTCTATCTAATCAATATTTTTTTAAAACTTCGAACAATTTGTTACTCTCGTTATTGCATACACTTTAGCAACTGGCTCCTCCTCCTCACATATATCCATTTTCCATTAATCACTCAAAGTCAGGTCACCCGAACTCAAACAGACTACAAGACAAGTAATTAGACTCGTACGAAACACAAACTTAAACTCAAGAACTTGACTAATCTGAACAAGAGGATATCAATTTTCCCTTGATGGAAGCACAAATTTCCTTTAAATTCATAAAAAAATCAGCCGCGAAATATGTCTCAAAGTCTCTCGATTTTGGAGAAGAGGAAAGTGAAGAGATGGTGTAGGAAGTGGGAAAATTTTTATGCGTACAATTTGGGAGTTTCGAAGAAGGGGATCTAAGTTGTTCGTTCAAAAAACGGTTTTGATTCCTTAGAAAAGACGTAACAAGTAGGGGATGGCATAGAACGATGACACGGTCTTCAGGACATGTTCTTTGACGTATCCGGCAAAGCGAGTGGCCACTTTTACAAAAAATGTCCGAGAAAAGTCGAAGGGAAGTTTTAAGCGCCGCTTTTCAAAGCTGGTTCGCGACCTGAATTTCGTATAACCTTTTGTTCCGGATCCTCGTTCCACCTGGTATTTGTTGCAAACGTAAAAATACGCGAAACACGGTCACTTCCTCTTAGCTGTGAGATTGCTTGCGATGAAAATTTCGTAAAATTTCTATTTTTTCCCCCCATCCTTTTTATCTAGATTGTACTTACATCGTTTTTACATGGATTCTGTGACGCAAAATTCTTTAGCTCTCACGTATATATTTACGTTTTTTGGTCATTCTTTTTTCTTATCTTTTCATTTTTTTTTGAGAAAATAGTGAATGAAAATTTGTGTGGTGAATATTGTGAAATAAATAGATAAGATTTCTTCTTTCGATTTAAAAGAGACTTGATAATCTTATCGAGTTGATAAAGAAGTAAGAATTTAAATCGTTTGAGTTTGTTTAGATATTTTTCTTTCATTTTAAACCATCATATTAGCTATAGAATAAACCAATAAATATTTGCAAAAATCACTCTTAACTAATTTCACTTAAAATATCCCAATTCAACGCATACTATCCAATTCGTAAATCCACGTAGAACACAACAAGAGGATTTCATCAAACGGTTCGCCGATTCCTTATCACTCTCTATTCCCGATCAATAATAATCGAACTTCAACCCAAACTACTTCTCCCAATACCGATACTCATTCCATTCGATTCTCATTCTCGTTTCCCGACATCTCTCGTATTTACCCGGCCGATTTATAAACAGGACAACTTTAGGATTGATTAAATCACGAGAACGACACAGTTCGCGAAATTTAAATAAAGATAACGAGACCAACGTTATACACCACGTCCCTCTGTTTCATATTCATTTAATTATTACGTAAAATAGTGGAAGAAAGGAGGGATAACAGGCGGAGAAGATCTTTGCTCGTCGAACCATTATGGCCTCCTTTCCCTCGTGTCACGCCTATCGTTTCTCCACTCATCTTTTGTAACCTTTTCCCTCCTCCGGCCTCGACGTCTGTTCGACGTTGTTTCTCCTTTTTATTCGGGGGTCTATACGCCTCCCTTGTTCAGAGAGAGGATCGATATAACGCCTGGCAGAAGGCGATTTCGCCGTTTGAGAATCGCTCCTTCCTTTCTTCTCCCCCATCGAGGAACGAGGAGCCAAGGAGAATCCCCTTTTTCTTCGATTTTCCTTTTGTTTCGTTCCCCTTTTGTTTTCCTTTTTTATCCACCGAGTCGAGTAGAGGAATTCTCGTTGGCAGGTTCTTGTCGAAGCTAGACGCAACGTCTACGTTCGTCGGCCTTAATTGTCGGTAAAAATGGATTAAGGGGGATGGATCCGGGCAAATCGACACAGGGGAATCCACTTTAAGCGGCGCTTTTGTGCAACGATCGATTGACTCGGTGGGGGATTAATACCGGAGGAATTTGTACCTCGGTTGCGTGAAAGGGATGAAGGGTTTGGGATAGGTCTTGGAATGTGTGTATTAGGTGGGAGGAATTGATCCGAGTTAATGAGAATTGATGTTACCTCTGAGGAAAAGGAGATACGTCAAATTCATTTGCGTTGTTTTTTGGAAGATTAAAAGTACGATTGCGTTCATCTAAAATTTTAAAAAATTCTTTAGAAACAAATCCAAACAAAATTGGAAATCCCTTTTAAATGATAATGTTATTGTAAATGTTATTTCAACGTAATTTAATATTAAATTGTAAAGATATATTGAGAATTCTATTATAAATGTTTCTATAACATTTTCCCAGATCTCAATTTCGTTATGGAAGAAACTGTTTACGATATCTTAATTATTTATAATAATATTTAAAATTTTATTCATGGATTTTGCAATATGCGATACGACCAAATATTGAAGTTCATTTATGTTAATTAATTAACGATTACTGTTTTAATTTTATCCATAGAGAAGCATCTGATAATAAATATTCATCGAAACGATGCTGAAACGAAAGAATGGTATATTATTTTTTAAAGGAAAAATCTTCAATTTGATTAATAAGAGAAAGTGAAAATTTAACTGATAATTCACGTAAATCCAAGTAAACAAAGATTAATCATAGCTCGTGAAGATTGTACAGTTAAGTGTTGAACTTAATTTCAGCAAGAAAACTCATTCGTCTCGTTCACTGTTCCGATTGTCAGGATTCTGTCAATTATTTCCAATCTATTTTGTCGAATTTCAAGACACAATCTATTTCTTTCGTGTTGTTTTAATATAAATCAAAATCTGTTGATCAACATATACATTTCTTATCGAATCCTTTAACGAAATATTTCTTAAAAATTCTTATTCCAAAATAATTTCAAGGAAATTTTAACAATTAAAAGATAGAATAAACCATGAATTCACTCACCACCCTCGATGGAAATAGGTGTAATCGACGTTTCACCTCCTTTGATCTGAATGTTTCCACGATACCATGTAATCGTGGCTGCAGGTTTCGCAGATCGTACCACACATTCCAAACGACGAGATTCCCCAACCTTCACCTCGATCTTCTTCTTGTTCGGATGATTGCTGATCTCCACTTTCTGCGGCGGCGCTGCAACAGAAAAGATAAAAGATATTGTCAGTAAAAATTATATTTAATATTTAAAATGTTATACATATATGTATGTAGAACTTCATTGCAAATTGTTACATGTCCAATATAACGTATTGATTTCTCTTTATTTAAATTCCCATAGATGGAATTGAAAAATGAAATTTAAAGAAGGATTAATGATAGAAGAAATTAGCAGACCGTAATTTTTAAATAATAATATTATTTTTATTATAATTCTTGAATATAAGAATTGAGATACCATCCCATTTTTTTTTTTTTTTTATAAATGGATTCAGCTAAGCGAAATGAGAAATATTGCTCTTGTCAAGTTGAATAAAAACAACTATTCTACTTTCACAGAAGATATTTTTGTTATAAAGAAACGGAACGGTTATATAAAAACTTCACAAAAAATTGTTCTTCAAAAGTTTCAGCTAAAAAGTAACTTCTCCACGCTTAAGCTCGCTTTTTTTTTTTACGAAGGATTCTATGCTGGAACAAACATACGGGAAAGTACAAGCCAGACGCGTACCTAGAAAACCACTTTTCACATGCTCGAAGCGCTCAGTTAACTAAC
Source organism: Apis dorsata (assembly GCF_000469605.1). Classification (NCBI taxonomy): domain Eukaryota; kingdom Metazoa; phylum Arthropoda; class Insecta; order Hymenoptera; family Apidae; genus Apis; species Apis dorsata. Next base: position 318,621 of record NW_006263550.1, on the reverse strand, counting down.
GTCAATGTGGTCTTTGGAAGTTGCTATTATAACGAAAATATATGACACGGTTATTTACAATATCACGATAATATATTCATCATTTAATCTTAAAATTATTCGTCTACATAATGAAATAATAAACAAAATTTAATTAGATTACGAATATTACTGCAAAAATTAGGAATAATTAATTCTTCCATTTTAATCACGAGAAAAACAATTTGAAAAACATTTTCATTCCAAATAAAAATCCATTTTTCAAGAAGAATGGTTATTATTCGAATAGTGAACTCGGAATAGATATCTCAAGATTTAATTTAATTTGCGTATAATTAATAACTTAATGATTTAATTTAGATCAATTATTTCTTTGAAACATTTCGACAAGTGACATTCCATCTCACGGTGACAAATTTAGAATGGAACAACCGTTTCAAAACTTAATCTAAACTGTCACGAATAAGTAAAGGATGTAACGATCAATTCTCCATCACGAATAATTAAACAGCAAAGAAGACATTTCTCTTTAAATTTAAATGACGAGTTGAAAATAGAATACTTCGAAATTTCCTAAATAATAAAATATAATACTCGTGAAGCTTTTCTCAATGCAATAACCAATAATCGTATGTGTAAGTACAAAAGAACAAAACGTTCTTCGCATTACGCGCGGAGTAAACACAATTTTCCTTTTATCGATTCATCCGGTAATCGATAGAATCGTGCCAGTAAACGGGTAAACGTACGACGTCTTTTTCCTCGTTTTGCATTATTAATACCTTGTTCCAGATACGCTCGCGGATAGCGTTTAAACTAAATATAAACGGCCGGTTTCCTTCGACCGAACGAAAATTAGTTTCACTCTATTTCGTTTTTCTCAACACCGGATGGAAGCGAAGAAAAATTATAATCCTAACTTCTTTCGAGAAATCACGGTCGTATTTCGAACGAAACGAAACTTTTATTATTAAAGTTCCCCAAAAACGAATAATATTTCGTAATAATTTTTTTCTTTGTAAATTTCTTTAACATATATTGAGAAGCGTGATTTGATAAAGATATTGATCTTGCTTATAAATATTTTGCGAGAAAATTTTAGAGAAATTCATATTTTCAGAATTTTTAAATTTCGAAAGTTTCATTTCATCCCTCCACTTCTTGCGCAACTTATTTCAACAATATTAAATATTCAATTGCCTCTTCTTTTATCTATCATTGCCTCTCTTTTTCAAAACTTCGATTTTTCTTCTCATAAACCTCGGTTAGGGATAGGAATGAAAGATCGATGAACAGCATGGAGTGGAAGAGGATCGTTTCATAAAAAATAAGGGAACGTTCCCTTCGTCTGAACGTTTCGCTTTAGAAATGGTCCGAAAGGTCAAAACGAGACGAGCAGAAAGAGAGGAAGAGATGATAGGAATGGGTAAAATAGGAAAGAGGAAAAGGAAATACAAACGCATTGATCAGGAAACTTCGACATAACGGTTATTTGCCACTTCATTTGGTCTGATGCAACGTGCTTTCGATCGGTTCACCGGCTTCGAGGAAGAGTTTCCATCTAGAATAGTGGTGTTTTCACATTGGAAAATGCGTTTGCGATCAACCACAACCTCTAATACGCACTGACGAGCTGGAAGTAGCTCTTGATTCGACGGTTACTCTTCGCGGAATTCTTCATGCACGTACTTTCGCCTCTCTGGCACGTATCGCGTTAGCCAGTAGGAAATTAACCGATATAACTTTTGAATTTTCACACAGGAAGGGGAGAATTATCATCCATTTTTGCACGAAAGTTCGTTTCTTTTACAAGTTCGTTAAGAGAGTTTGAAATTTATTCCCCTTGGCTGGAATTTTTCCATATCTATAGCGTTCAAACTCTATAGTGTTCAGAATAGAGGATCTTGCAGTAAAAAGAGGATAGAGATCCATTTATGATAAATTCTTGTTTCGTGATATACGTATGAAGGTGGAGAGAGGTGGAGAATATTTTGTAAAAAATTGAAATGGAAACACTAATGATGTTGAAAAATTGGAAAAAAGTTTTAATTTTTAGCTGTCAAAATAACAAATTAGTTGAATGAAAAAATAAAACAAGGGGTAACAAGGTGATGTAGATTAACATAAAAGAAAAACGAAATTGAGGTTCAAAAGTTTTATATAAAATTCTGCATCCTGTAATTTAGATACAGAAATCGATAAAAGATAAGGGATTTTATATTATTTATTTGCTTCTCTCCTTTTTTTTTAATTAACAAAAACGCAAAATCTAATTATAACGAGGAAGTTTTTAGATTGGTGATAAATAATTAATGGTTGATCGATATAATACGTTCACATAATTATAAAGATAATTGTTAATTACTTGGAATCATTTTTATGTTATAAACGAGATTAAACTTTGCAATATAAATTTCTAACTATATGTAAAATTTCTCTGTCCATATGTAAAATATGGACATTAGTTCTCATAGATCGGAGTTATTGCAGAAATGGTAATTGGATTGCATTATTAAATTTCATAATTTCCTGCCTCTTCTCTGCACTTGATTTTATATACATATTACAATATTTTTCGAACATTTGTAGAGAAGAACGATATTTTACTTAAGAATTGTAAGAATCCAAATCGTAAAAAATAAATTTATCTTTTAAAAAATGTATAAAATATATGAAAAGATATTTCCTCGAAAGTTAAATAAATCATAAATTATATCTGTTAAACAAAGGACATCAAAATTTTTTTTGAAAGTCAGATAAATTACAATTTACATTTATCAAACTTGAGACAAATTTTTTTAAAAAAAAATTGAACAAATTATGATTTACTAATAAAAAAAATATAAAAATTATTCTGAAAATCTTTCGCAAATAAACCATAAATTAATAAATAAAAAAAATATAAAATTAACAAAATTGGCTATGTTTTCATGAATTCCATATACGTCAATACATTCCCCGAATATTTTCATCAACGTGAAAAATCATCCAACATTTCCATCTTCTTTCTTCGACGCTCGTTCACTTTCTCTCATCCACAGGGGGTGAACGACGAGTGGCGGGGTAAGTAACCTTCTTCAATTACAGAATTTATCACTGGTTCCTCTCGTCTGGCGAAACTTCCGGTGGACAAACGAGGTTACGCTTTTTCAACCGTTGGTCCGCTCGCTCGTGAAAATTTATCGTATTACAGTCCTAATTTCTGGACGGAGGAACCCCAAATCCTGGCCATCGATAACAACCAGGTCCGACGATATACACTCCATAAGTTATTTGATAACTTTAAACATAAGCTTATTATGTTTAAATCCACATTATAATTTGTGTATATATATTTTAACAATTTAAATATAATGTAATAATATTTTATTAATAATATTATTATCTTATTATAATGACACAATTTTCGTTTCTCCATATCTTGAAATTCTATCATTAATACTAGAAGTGTCTACGTGATTTTTATTGAGATATAAACAACTTATACATATATTTATATTCTTATTGTGTTACATATATTTATAAGCATTTAAATGATGTGTGAACGTGCATTCATATCTGCAAGAAACATCCATTTAGTGCGAGGAAAAATAAAGATTACTTTTTTACAGACCAAACTTCTCGATTTCTATAATTTACGCTTTTAAAATACTCGACAATTCCTACGAATAAAAAGCAATGGTGGAAGGATGTTCCCTCTATGCCAAGTGATGGTGCATCCTGAAGAGAAGGAACGGAGAAATACGCGGCAAGGTAAAAGTATTCAGCGAATAATAGCAGCCATATTTCCTTTCGTTGTCCACCATGATAACAGCATTAAACGGAGACCGTGTTTTCCATTCTCCGTATCCGTTGTCGCCACTTAAACGGCCGCTTCTTTTCTCAACCTTCTCGCTAATCTCACCCCTGTACCCCTTCCTTCGTAACGTATTATATCATTGTTAGCTTCTTCCGTCTGTATCCCGTTATTTCTTGCTTCGTAGAGAGCGAAGTTTTTCTTCAACTCTTAACGGATATAAGGGTACAGTTATTCGTGAAGATATTATTAGATCGAGTAATAAATTTTGTCCCTATTTTGGACAAAAATGTAATCTATGCAATCAAGAATTATAGAATAATATTTTACGTTTATTATTTCTTACCTTACCAAGATTCTTCTTTCCTCTTAACAGATCAGTTGGATCAATTTTACATTGAATATAAATTTTTGAAGAAAGTGTAATTTATGGGATCAAGCATTTATAGAATTATTTTGTATTATTGTTTCATTAAATCTTTGTTAATAATATATATTATTTTAATGAAAAACATACGTTTAATGAACGTGATTCAATCAATTATTTAATTTATATTGAGATGCATAAAAACTCGATTTTTAAAATAATATATGTAATGTATGCGCGAATTAAATTCGTTCAACGCAATATTGAACTATAATTTGAATAAATTTTTCGTGAAATTTAAACGGTTCCAAAAAATTTGCTCAAAATTACAATGTGAAATCGTAGAGATACGAAAAATTAGCGCAATCCACGGGGTTGTTCACCGCGCACTGACAGAAAACGTGTATTTCAAACGAGAAAGAGTACCATCGATACACCGATCAAATAACGTAAATGTAGAAGTAGATTGAAACGTCGGAAATTGCAGCTCCGGCCACTATTTTTCCGTAATCGAATATTCGAATAGCAACTGTTTCCCTCGGTTCTCTGAAATTTAATCACTTAAACCATTTTACTCGAAATTTATTATCCTATCAAACTGTTTATAAAAAAAAAAAAAGGATAGCTCGTTTTCCCATTTCGTTTTCTTCACCCCTAAGTGTGCAACTGGAAATAAATATTTGAACACTTATTCTATAAAACTTTCAACGAATGAAATTTTTTAAACAATTTTACAAATCTTCTTTCTTAAACCGATATTTCACGTTCAGCAACAACGAAACAATCTGTTCATCGATTGTCTAATCCTCGATTCAATCCCCTTCCGTTCCTTCAAACCGAAACAATCGCGCAGAAAAAGACGATAAAAAAGAAAAAGAAAAAGAAAAGAAGGAAGGAATAAAAATAATCCATCGTCTAATAAAAACAAAAATTCAAGAAGAAAATACAAACTGATTCCAATGAGAAAAAAAAACCCCCGATGCATCACGGATTGGCCCCTGTCAGATGCAACGCGGATGAAGCAATTCGCATTCTTTTTCCCCGGA
>NW_006263550.1:306357-313286 GCF_000469605.1 Apis dorsata | reverse complement strand
CACCCTCCACTCTCTCTCCCTCTACCCGATCTACCTTCAGTTTTTCTTCTTCCCCCTATACTCTATCGAGCGAGCAACAAAATTGAACGTGATTCCGCCACACCACCGGAGAAACCAGCCACGGCTGTTTTACATTTTCTAGAACACTGAGCCGGAAGTCTAGTAATATTGTCGCGGGCGACACAGTGGGGGAGGCGCGGGGTGGATTCACGCGTTGCGTTTCGCAGTTGGAAGAATAGGAACAGCCAGGAGGGATTTTGAGTGGGATGGGGGAAGGGGATGGTAATGTGAAGCCGTTTTCAGGGTTTAGTGATAATTGAATGAGGCGAACGCGCTGTATCGCCATGGGATTTCGAAACGGTATTGAATGTACAAAGCGAGGCTGCGTCTGAAAAGTTGCAGCCGGGGGAGGGAAGGAAGGGTTACGCACGCGAATCGTTCGAGAAAAGGGGGGCAGGGAAGAAAAGGCCGTCGAGGTGAACTTCCTGCCGGGATGGTGGGAGGAAACTAATTATTTTCCGTCTGCCAGGAGTCACGATGGCTTTTTGCGCTTTCGATGGAGGGTTGGGGGATGTTTTCTTGGGACAAGGGTGAGGGTGTGGGTGTTTGACGGGCGAGATTGATTTGATTGGGTGGTAGTCGATCGAGTTGTTGATTTTCTTTTTGAAAGAGAGAGAGAATTGATTGGTTGAACGGTTGTATTGAAAAGATAATGAGATGTTGGAGTGATTAATGGAATATGAATAATTTAGATAATTTTTATATTTTCTTTTTGCTTATTGATCTTTCTAAATTTATACGAGTAAATAAAAATTTTTGTTTAATTTTCTTTCTATTTGTACCTCTTTTAAGTAAAATAAATTTTTTTTATTTAACTTGATATAATAACTTATTACAATTGTGAAAATAATTGTATGTTTTGATAGTAAGTATCTGAAATCACTGTATTAAATGAAAACAATAAGAATTCCAGAATCCAATACGGTGTTCAAATACTGTAATAACATAAAATCGCTTTTCTTATATTAAATTATTATCTTTTATTTATCCACGAAAAGAAATAATATCAATTTAAGTCACATATTAAAATCCCCTAATATTCGAATCCTCCCAATTCTTCTCTGCGAATGATTCTTTTTCGAATCATTTTATAAAAAAGAAAATTCAACACGAAATCGAAGTGAATTTAATTATTCGATAAAAATTAAAAAAAGAAAGAAAACCGCAATTGGATCAAGAAAAGAAAATGGGATTCGAAGCAAGCGAGCAAATTAAATCTCGCAATGTCTTCCAAATCGATTTCTCAACCATTATCACGGGCTCGCATACAAAGTTCTCGAACGAGCACGAGAATAAGAAAAGAATGAAAAGGAGATCAGCTCTCGACTTTCGTTGGCCAAGAATGGAAGAATTGCCTCGGAAACAACTCGTTTCCAGGGACAATCGTCTTATTTTCACTGGCGTACCAACTAGAATACGGTATTTACCAGGTACCTGACGCGATGCACGCGAGGTGGATGAAAGAAACAACGGTTTCCTCTTCACGATGGGGGAGGAGGGGCGCGGAGAGAACAGGGATGCGGAGAGAAAAGTTTTCGCGGCTTAATTCCCGCGCGGGAGCGTGTATTAGACGCTGTTTTAATGTCTGACCGCGTGCACCGTGCCTCTAACGCCTGTTGTTAATGCGTTACTTACACCTGTGTCCCTGAATACGAGCAACCGCCATATGCATTATTCACGGACACTTTGCATTACTTAGCGGGGACATCCACTCGCGTCGATTACCATGTGGATCGTGCTACGGCTCCCTACGAATGGGAGGATGGCGCTGTTGTTGTCGCTTGATGCTGGTTCAGGGGCTTGTTTGGCAAGGATTGATTGCCAATTGGCCATGTTCGAGGGGATTTTTCCGAGGGAAAGTTGGACGATTTCCATTGATTCCAAGGATGAAGTTTTCGTTGATTTTGAGACGAGGTTTTCCAAGTTTGAGATAGGTTGGTCGAAGTGAAGTCTGTTTAGAAGAATTATAGGATTTTCTTGATTTAACTTCAGTTTTTGTTGCTTGGATACGAGAAGTGGATTAAAATTTTTGTACGTATATCATTTTATTCGATATTTTTCTATCAAATTAAAATCTTGATGTAAGAAGAGAGATCTTTATGCAAAAACAGATATTATTTCGCCATAAAAAGGATACAAACGATATTCCTACAAGAATCTTACGAATCTCCAATACCCAATGGATAAAATCAATCGGTCGAACGATCAACGAGCCAACGAAAACCGAAACGAATCCTCGTCAAAGGGACAAACGAAATTACACGTTCGACCGATCCTCTGCGATTTCCTTGCCGTGATTACGACCTCAAGATGATTCGTAATTAGAAAGAAAAAATCCACTTCACTGCTTTCCACCAAACAGCAGCGTCCCCCTTTTGAATTCGAAACGACGCTGAAAACAACGAGACCGTCGTCCATTGTCCGACCGTTAAAGGTTCTTGTATATACACATTTAATAAAGAATAATCGTCCCCCTCCCCCTGCAGAGCCTTTTTAAACAAGAAATTTGTGCGGCTGGGTGAAAAATATCGAAAGAAAGGAAGGAAAGAGGCGCACGGTCGGAAGATTTGCTCTAGAAATTCGCGGTATTATCTCCATTGTAGGGAGGAAAAAGGATCCGTCCCTGAGCTCGTTCAACGTTCAACCCATTGTCTCCGGCATTGTCGCCGTTTAACGTCAATTGCTATGCGTCGGTTAATAAATATCGTTATAGGAGAGGACGGCCACTATTTCTCGAGGTAAGAGAGATTCTTGAACGGTCGTGGCCGAAACGAAATTCTGATTTGCAATTTTTCCCTCCCTTCCTTCCTCTTGTTTTAGTCGAGTGTTTCTGTTTTACGGGATGAGTGGCCGCCAACGATCAGACGAGGGATCTATTGGGTTGAATATTCAAAACAGGGCCCGAGTTTAATCGAGAATTCATGGATAGGAAATGGTGATTTATGCGACTCTTGCGAGAGATGGGAATCGTTGGAACAAAAGTGTTCTGAAATTTGAAAGATTGATCGCGGTAGAATGTTGATTCGTGCATAAAATGATTAAATTAGAATCATTGCTTGGTCTATAACCAAGAGTTGTCACATTAAATTAGTCACTAGAATTAATTTTAACGAATGCAATGTAAGATAAAAAAAAAAAAAAAATGATCCAATGGCAGAGCAATTTTCGCAACAAAACTTTCATGGTTGTTAAAAATAAAGGTTGGGAAAATCGATATTCCATCGATGGTTTGCGGGGGTCAGTTGGAAACACACAGACATGTCTGGAACAACATCAAAAGGGTACAGTGATCAAACAGCGAAGGAAAGAGTGTAGCGAACGGTTGTATAGAGTGATAGAGGCAAAGACTGAATAGCGAGCAAAAGGGGGATGAAAACGCGAGGGTCTTGCATCGCGCTAACATTCAACCATTCAATGTCGGACTTTCGGCCTCATTAACACGCTGCACCATCGAAAAAAAGAGAGAGGGAAAAAAAAAAAAAAAAAGATCCAAGGGCAGAGCAATTTTCGCAACAAACCTTTCATGGTTGTTAAAAATAAAGGTGGGGAAAATCGATATTCCATCGATGGTTTTCGGTGGTCAGTTGGAAACACACAGACATGTCTGGAACAACATCAAAAGGGTACAGTGCGCAAACAGCGAAGGACAGAGAGCAGCGAACGGTGGTGTAGAGTGAGAGAGGCAAATACTTAATACCGAGCAAAAGGGGGATGAAAACGCGAGGGTCTTGCCTCGCGCTAACATTCAACCATCCAATGTCGGACTTTCGCCCCCATTAACACGCTGGGCCATTGGAAAAAAGAGAGAGGGAAAAAAAAAAAAAGGAAAACAAGTTTGCACGTGGCAGAGAGCAGTTTCCCTCCTTCGGTGAAAGAAAGAACACTGGCGAAGGAAGGGAGAGTGGAGTAATAAAAATTTCTGAAATAAAGAAGCTGTTGGCGTTAGTTTCTCGAGGAAGAGACGGAATTCTGAGAAGAAACAAGCTCGAGTTTCTTTGGATGTGGAATAGTTTGCGGTTGAATAATGTAAAACATGTGTGATACATGGATGTGATTATCTCTATATTGTAATGTATATGAATTTCTCAAGAATAAGTTTTGTGAGTTATAATTATTTGCAATTATTTGTCTTCTTCCTTTTTTTGGAAAATATTATATTTTAACAAGGTAATTTCGTGAAATGTTAGTATCTTTATATTTATTAAAGTTATTTATATGTAATTTTTATTTTAAAACACAAATATCGTTTATTATTTTTGAAATATTTTTACAATATTTACCAATAACAATAATTTCACAATCGTAAATATATTGTGAAATATTATTTTCACTTTATTTATTTATTTCATTTTATTAAAATATATTTCAAAGATAGAATACTTTTACCAATATCCATATCGAAATGCAATGAAACAAATCAACCCCTTGCAATCACCATTAAATAAAATATCTCATGTTTAAAAAAATCAAATTCAGAATCCGTGATTCTATTTCACGATAAAATATCAGGAAAAAAAAAATAGAATCCAAATAATCGAATGAATAATTGGATCGGTTCGAACCATTTATATTTTATACACCATTTGTAATATATTTTCTTTTTAAAACAAATCATTGAGTTGCTAATATTAATGCAATTAAGTTGTTTCCGCTTCTTACCCTGAAGCGGTGTAATACGATCTTTCATTTTTTCATGATGAGAAGAAAATTGCAAAAGGCTGCTTTGACGCAAGATTAAGCCACGATTTCTTTTTTAGATCTATTTATTATGGAAACGTTTCATCGAACAATACAATTATATCTTGTAATCAAGTTAATGAATTGAATACTTCTGTGAATACTTTTTATATACATAATATTGTAGGAAACGTGAAATTTTCTGCGGTGGAATATCTCGTAATATCGAGATATAAGGAAATAGCTGCTTTTTCCTTTTTTTATTTCTCTTATTTTTTTTTTCCTTTCTTTCCTCTCTTCCTTCTTCCAACGAGAAATGTTTTAGAATATACTCTATGAGTGTAATGAACCTAGCGTCCTAATAACTTTCGTAAGATTATATATTCGCTTCTTTATCCTTGAAATTCTTTCACTGTACGTGAAAAAGCTGCCGGTAAAAAAGAAAAAAAAAAGAAAAAAATTTTTCATTAACGAAAAACACGTTGCTTGACTTTTTAATCATAAAGTAAACCCTGTTTAAGGAATTTTCATAGACGTGATTATGTTAAAATATCGTTTCGAGCATCTCAAGTAACCAGCTCCCCAAAATTATGTATGTTCCCTCCCTGGCGATTAAGAAAGCATTCTAAATTATCAGGATATAATTCTGGCTTCATAACGAAAAGTAATTACTCTTTACGGATGATATACGACGCCTGTAATTTTCATGCGAATTTTTCATAATTATTTGCGTAGACGCGATTAAAGACTTTTACTTAAAGACCTCGTCGCAACGGGCTAATTCATTCTTCTTATTAACAATTTCTTTCAAAATTACCACGTAGCGCAAAATTCCTTATGCTTTTATAAACATCTTGCAATTAATATCCATCTATGTCAATTAAAAAAAAATTACTTTCAAAATAATAGTATAAAATTTCTCATAGTTCTATAAATATCTTGCAATTAATGCATGCCTTTTATACATACCTATTTTTACGACTAGTGGATTGGATAAAAATTATCTTTCACTTGATATTCCAAAAAAAGTTTCTTAATTATCGTAAAATTATAAATACTAATAATTATGCAAAAAAAAAAAATATATATATAATCTTCTCTTCCTCGAATTAATCTCTTCGTATCAGACCACGCCTATCTATCTTTTTAGAGAATTCTGAACGCCATTATTCCTTGACGAGAGTAATTAGTTGACATAATAATAACCAAGAGAGTTCTGCCGGGAACGGTTTCGAAAGTTTCGAAAACACTGCCAAACGAAATCCCTTTCTCGATTAAACTGCAAACCCCCCTGCCCCTTTCGTTCAACTTTTCAACTTCCTCCGCCATCCCCCTTCGATCTTCTTCTTCTCTTCATCTCTTCTTCACTCTCTCTGTCACGTTTGACTTTCGACGTTTCCACGTCGAAAGGGAATTAACTGGTCACCAAGCTTGTCGGCGAAATGGAAAATCGTAATTGGGAGAAGGAGAGATCGTATCGCGGGGGATCTGCATCGATAAAAGATTATTAAACATAGCGGAGGGGTCGCGCGGGAAATTTAAACGAGGCTAAAAACGGATTATCGCGATCGCGACAAAATATCTTAATTGGGGATTATTGTGTAAAAAGGAGCACTGGAAATATATATTTTTTTGGAGGGAGAATTTTATTTTCTCATTTCCTTCGAATTTGTTTCTTTGATTCGGCTTATTTTTCTTTTTATTATTAGATTATTATGCGATATTTTCTTTTTAATTTTCATCAATGCAATGTAAAATTGTTTTTCAAAAACTTGTTTCATTGTTTCATTGACTTTTTAATTTAATCTCCTTAATATTATTATTTTACACGAAATTTAAATAGATATTATGTAATTTTAAATTATATCTAAAAACACGTAATATTAGGGAGATGGAATTTAAATTTATTATGTGGAAAATTTAATATTAACAGATTTGATACCTTTTTTTAAATCTTCTATATCTTCTTTTTCCTTCTATTAATTAATAAAATTTCACATTTTAAAACGATAAAACGAGTTTTCATCCATTTTATCGATAAATAAAAAAATAATTGATCTCTACACAGCTTTTTTATATTTATTTTTACTCTTCAATTACTATTTACCAAACAAAACACACTAATTTTTGAAATAATTCTAAAATAAATATTACAATATTTTATTACAAAATGAATACCATCTCTCTTTCGT